>NC_080672.1:360280129-360587004 GCF_030247195.1 Topomyia yanbarensis
AACCGGAAGTCGGATCCATTAGAAATTCAATAGCAGCCTATGGGAACGTTGCACCTTTCATTTGAGACTAAGTTTGTCAAAATCGGTTCAGCCATCTCTGAGAAAAACGAGTGACATTTTTGGTCACATACACACACACATACGCACATACACACACACATACATACACACACACAGACATTTGCCGAACTCGACGAACTGAATCGAATGGTATATGTCACTCGGCCCTCCGGGTCTCCGTTAAAAAGTCGGTTTTCAGAGCAATTGCAATACCTTTCTATTGAGAAAGGCAAAACATCATCTAGCAATACTTCTCTCTCTCTCTCTCTCTCTCTCTCTCTGTCTCTCCCTTTATGTCTTGATCTCTCTGTAAACTGAAGACCTCATCGAGCTGGGGGTGGGCGTAGCGTAATTGGTAAATCGATTGCCTTGTATGCAGCGTACCTGGGTTCGAGTCCCGACCCCGCACATAGGGGTAGAAATTTTTCATAGGAGATTTTTCTATCCCGTAGAAGCGAATGACCTTAAAGTTAAAACCTCTATAATCTAAATAAAAAAAAACCTTATCGAGCTCTATGCAGTATATGAAAAATATTGCTCATTATTCCTGTACACAGATATGAAAGAAATGAAGAGCAAGAACAGTTCATGCTAAACACAAAAAAAAATTCCACAGAATATTTAGACCGATAATAACAAATATTGTAGTTACACGAAAAAATAATCAGTATTCAAGTTGAGACAAACAAATCGCATTTTTTAAGCGTTGCTTTCAGTAAAGGGACCATTCATAAATTACGTAACACTTTTAGTGGGGGAAGGCAGTACGACAATGTGTGACATGTTGTTACATATGGGGAAGGGGGAGTAAGCTAGAATGTTACGTAACATGTTTTTACTGAAGAAATTTTTTTTCCAGGCCTTTGTTACGTAATAGGGGAGGGGGTATAAAGAAATTTGCAACAATTTTTTACATGAGCGTAGGGTGGAGTCAATTTAGAACACTTTTTGTGGTAAGTTATTTATGAATGGTCCCCAACTAATTCTTGGGCCAAAACCAATCAATCTAATGGCTTTCGGCCAAACGGCCAATTGACACATTTGGACTGTTGACCCTTTCGGTCAAGTCACAGTCGGCCCAATAGCATTCGACCGAATGGATTTCGGTCAAATGGCCGGACATCGCTCAAATCAATGTTATCAAAAAGGTTTCTATTTTGAATAGGTATAAACAACCAAAATTTTAATTCCTTCCAAAATCTTTTCTTACTTTCTTTAGCTAAAACTAATAACTTGAAAAATATATCATATTCTGCCAAAACAAAAAATACGTGTCAATTATTATTAGCTAAAGAATGTAAGAAATTTTTTTGGAAAGAATTAAAATTTTGGTTGTAAATCTGACGTGGAAAGACCCAAATATACAAATAAGATCTAATGTATCTATAGTTGCATGTTGCATAAGAAATCAGTGGGATTTGCAACAATAGGAACCGAAATTAGCGATTGCACCTCTATTGGTGCATGTGTTCCTATAGTGGTACAAGCGGTTTTGAATACATATATTGGTTAATAAACAATCTTTATTTTTTCAATAAAATTGAGATTGAAAACGTTCGTTTAACGTTTTAACACCTTCCATAGATCTATTTATCGTTTTTTCAACAAAAGTTTTTCTTAAGTATACGACTATTGGTACATCAAGCCTATTGCAAAAATAGGTTTTTTGCTGCGGGATATTGTTCTTAGAAAACAGCGTATGGTCCTTGCTAGTTTCGTAAAACTAATCTCCGTTGCATACATCGTAATCACATAATCCCTTTAACCAGCTTATGTATTTTCACAGCACGTGAAAAAAAAATCAAACTAGCTACAGTGTGTCTTCGCCTGAGGATATTCAGCTTATCGTTACCATCAGTAAGTATTTGGATCGATTGAGGCAATCCATCATACCATACATTATTAACACTACTAATTTGAACCTTTTAAAACTGTCCCGTCATCTAATATACCTCCTATCAATCTGTGCACTGCTTTTACCCAGATCCCTGAGAAATAAAGCCTATTTTACATTTTTCGGATTTTTTTTCTCGGTTGGATTAGTTACTAATTTACGAAAGTATTGGCTTGTCGTCCTTCCTTACCTCTGTTCATTGCTAAAATAACGTACCAGTAAACTGACTGTTGGGAACCAATGTTACCGGATGCGTGTGATCAACAAGTTGGTTAAACATTCCCCAATTATGCCATATCTAACATAAGCCTATGTGAAAAAATATGTCACATAACATGTAGGAACGGAGACGCGTGGTAGTTCGTTCCGTTTCATTGAAGGAGACGCATGACAGATGGCCAAAGATGACGGTAGAAAAATGATGCAGTTCAAAAATGTCTGTTAAAAAAACGCTCAGTTTCGTGTAAGGTGAGTAGAAAAGTCTAATCTTAGGTACAGTAGGATGGTTATTATTTTTTGGATGTTGGAATTTTACCCATCGCTGGTTATAAAATCATTCAAAGTAGAAAAAGTCCCGAATTTAACCGAAACTGGACCACATTAAAATGTGTCCTAAACCGATTGGATATGGAAAATATATATTTTCTCGAATGTTTCAATTGAAAATTTATATTTTTTCGAAGTGCTCGAATATTTATAAAACTTTGTAGAGCTCGAGTGTATGATGGAATTTTAGAATCATGACAATCTCATAAATCATGGGCAAGAGTAAACATATTGGTTACGCACATTTGACTTCAAATAAAAATAGTGCTCTTAAAATACTCGACAAGAACTAACCACCACATATTTCGTCAATATAAAAACTCGGCTTATTTTTGGGGTTTAGCTAACGTAAGAACTTAGTCTACTCCCACAAAAATGCGACGTGTGACAGGATACAGGAAAAATGCGACGTGTGACAGGAAAGGGGTAAAAATTTCTATTTTATCCTTTCTATAGTTTGTATGAACAATAAGTGTTGTGTCCAATCTCTCGTCGCGTTGCAGTGACTACTAAAAAATTGAGTTTCTTTTTCATTTCCTTTTTTAAAACATGAGAGGTTCTTTCTATATATGGAAGCCCCTAAAATATGTGTACAATGAAATCTTGTATTATTTTTCTCATCCTACATTGAGCACGATGAGATTTTTCCAAATGCAATAGTGTATAAATAAAGCACCGAGATAAGGCGTTGGTTTCATAAACGTTGCTTTCACAGTCAATTCGATTCGGTAAGTTCCTAACAGCCGTGTAGTCAGCAAATTTAGAAACTCATATCTCAGTAAAGTGAGATTTGTTTGCTGATTTTCGGTGAAATATTTTCCGAGTCTCAACTATCAAACGTCACTTTTACTGAGATCTCAGCAAAAAAAATTGTTTACTGAGATCTCAGCTGTTGAGATATCGGCAAAAGATGCGAAAAAAGCTGAGATTCGGCAGAAAATAATTGAAGTATGTTGACTCCATCCTCATATAAATCACATTCAATAATAGCCGCTCAGAAAGTGAGGAAAGATTTGATCAAGATGTGGGATGGAATGTAAAAACTTTCCTTCTCAGGATATCGAAAAATATTTTATGGAATATGAATGTTGCTTAGGTTGTGTTTCGACCGATTGACCTGGAACCAAATTAGTATTTCGTTAGATACCTACATCTAGGTAGGTTTTGTGTTGTTGAAGCAGTCTTATTTCAAATTAATAAAAGTTTCTAGCCCGAATAGGATCTGTTTGATAAAATTTACACTCGAATAGCTTAAAACATCGCACCAGAGTGTATGTAAGGAGAGTGAAGACAGCTGTTATTATCATCTGTCAGTGATATTCCAAACGGCCAAACGACCTGTCAAAATACATGGATTTGTCTCGTTTGGAATGACACTGACGAATAATCATTGTTCCAATTTTGACGGTGTCGTCACTCTCCTTATATGCACTCAGCATCGCACCATATCCTATCGCAGTGAATCCCCATGTTATTTCCTTTCATTATTACAGTCATTCAGCTCAAAGCATTTTCTACCGACGCAAACAAATGTGCAACACTTTCTAGTGTAAACAACAAGTAAGTCATATAAACAGCAAATCTATCGTCACACGCCTAATGGCGCTGTTAAAAATCGTTTAGCTCTATTCGTTTCAAATAAATCAACAGTCGCAAATCGACCAGTCAACGCCCACACTCATCATTCATCCGTACGCCTCCCAGTCCAGCCAAACCCGTAGGGAATGTATACCAGCGTAGAAAAAAAAATCAGTGCACCGAGCGGTAGGCGGATCGGTAGAGAGAAAAAAGAACTCGAATCGAATGGCCGTTCCATAACCTGCAACCATTAAAACAGGAATTATTTATTTATCTAACATCGATAGTGGCGGTGCCGAACGATGGAAGTTAATCTGTTGCAAATTAAACCAACCATTTGTAAGTTCGCCCCGAAATACTCGGAAGAATCAAAAGAAAACAAATAGAAAAAAAACCCTCATCGCACATATTGATCCCTCCGATTAGTGACCGGACCAGATTTCAGAGCGACCCCTCTCGCAACCAACAAAGTGCACGCTCATATTTTCATTTTGCTTGGGATTATGGCATTAAAAAGTGAATCGAACGAAGCAAAACAAGGAACGAAAATGGGAAAATGGTCAGTTCTGTTGGTAATTAAAAAATGATTTACGCTGCCAAACCAAAGACAGAAAACTCTTTTAAGTGGCACGTAATTAACCCTTCGAGTTCCGGAACACTTTTCGACTTTTCTTTTTAGCGATTTAACGACCGTTTGAGTTACGAATCTTTTCAACCGTAGGAAAATATTTAATATTCTAAAATGGAACCGGTCGTTCAAGGGTTCCGACAATCGACATACGTGTGCAGTGGACAGGCGAAAAATAAACAGCTCTTTCAATAATGTGCCCTCCTCCTTAACCACTCTCTCTGGCTGGGGAGGTGTGAGCTACCATTCGGTTGACTCGTGCTTTAAATAGGATCCAGCAGGATGAGGTGCTGGTCTGCGTTCGCCTCACCCTCTCGAGGGATCTACAGTTTCATTTAAGGGTGCTTCCAAGCGCCACCTGCAGCAGTGTTGCACAATTGTGAAGTTCTACTTTCCGATCTAAAGAAAGTACTAAAGTTATGACAAATTTCGAATTTCAGAAAAAAAAATTGTTTTACAAAGCAAAAGTTAATAGCTGAGCAAACTAAAATTACAGCAAAGTATAAGCTTAGGGGAAAAGTTTTAATAGCGATTTGTTACGATCTTCTGGTCGGGACAGTTGATAAAAGTTGCTTAACATGCGGTGTCACGCCTCATGGGGGCGGAATAATCGGTTCCGGAAGAGTTTCTGTTCTGGTTTAATTAATATTGCAGCAGTCACGGCTTAATCAGTCTGCCTACAAAGTGTACAATGCTTTTTAATAAAACAATATTTACCGATTGGTGCTGAGTGTGGTTACCGGGCGAAAGGAAGAAAAAAGAACATACAGAGTTATCGGTTGGAAAGGGTAAATCGTTTGCCTTTTTTGTTTCGTTTTGAATTCTGATCAGCTGTTTCGACAGAATTTACAACCGATTCGACAGGACTCGTGCTACGATACTACTGACCAGTAAGAATCCTTCTGGCTGGGGTTTAAAAGTGCGACGAGTTTTACATTAGAACAACGACTAATCCTTCCAACTGCCAGTCTAGGACATTCTATTATTTTATTTTAATAAAATTTTAGTGTTGTGTAATAATATGATAACTAAATTATTTAATTTTTATTTTTTAATAGCAAAATTATATAAACATTTGGAAGTTTTTAATGTTTTTATTTTAATTTAATCGTTCAATTAATTAATCATGTAATTCTTAAACCGGGATGGAGAAGGGAAGGGGGGTTGTAAATGGGGGCAAAAGAGATGCATTTTTTTAAATTTATTGTAACGATGCATAGGGCGGTACTAGTGATAGTACAGTGCAGACCCGTTTATATCAGCCCCTTGGTGAATTTTAGGCTGTTTGAACGGGGACATTGACAAAATCATTCTTTTTGAGAAACCGAAACTCCTAAAATATTCTTTTTTTGTCCCTAGATATAGCCTCCTAACCGTTTAAATTTCCTTGGGGTCTGACAGCGCAAAATTTAAAAAAAAATGATTTTTTTGCGTTTTTCAGATCTCTAAGATAAAAAAAAATCTGCCCAAAAAAGGATTCAACTTGATTCGTCTGCTAGAGCCCATCAAACTACCAACTATCAACTTTCATATGAGGCTGATAAAATCGGGGGTAGATGAAATCGGGGGCTGATAAAATCGAGTGCTGATAAAATCGGATCTTTACTGTATATTCATTCCATTTCCATGCAATAATACCACAATTGAACAATATTTTCTCCAAATTTCATTGCAAAATACTGAAAATTGAGCGATTGATGGAGAATCTCCAGGGGCGCCAAAAACTTGTCTGCGGTGCACATCATAACCCAAAATTTACTACCCAATTGTTTTGAAATTTTGTACGTTCTCCTACATATGTTATTGTAAAAATAGTAATGCTAAAAAAATTTATAAAAGCTCCTTTAGTTATCTGAGCTATGATGTGAAGGAAAACTGGGCAATATTTTAGAAAAATTGTACTAGTAGATTTTGAGTTTTTGGGCACACCGCATTTTTCGCGGTTCCTCCCGAAGATTCACTGTCTTATTTGTAAAGGAAAGCTAGGAAAATGATGTTCAAATGTTGCAATATAGTATGGAAATTGGCTAAATGCATTGGCCATGCAGACCATCGCCAATTTTTTTTGGCGCCTATATTTTTTCTTAATTATTTAATTATTAAATTATTTAATTAGCTAATTATATAATTATTTAATTATTTAATTATTAAATTACTTATTTCTTTATTTATTCAATTATTTAATTATTAAATTATCTAATTATTTAATTTTTAAGTATTTAATTATTTAATTATTTCGTTATCTCATTTTATTTTTTTTATTATTTTGTAGTTTTATTCTTTTATATTTGAATTTTATAACATTATCAATTATTTTGTCAACTTCATCAATTTGCATAATATTACTTCTATTGATTTTCACTTTTTCTTTATTCGATTACTATTTCAATAACTTCGTCGCTGTCTTTTACATATAAAACATTGTTGAATTATTTATTTTAATGCTTTATTATTTTTAACGATTCCAAATTTTTGAATTTTTTTGCTTGGTTAATGATTTTTAACCTCAATTATTTTATGAATTTAATTTCTTTCACTTAATTCGTTTAAAATATAATTCTTTCGTTATATCATAGTTTTAATGTTATCGGTTCATGGATTTTTTATTTTATGATTTCATAACTTTAAAATTTTATTTTTCATGCCTTTTAATTTTTTTTGTTATTTTGCTGTTTTATTGTTATAATTTCTTCATTCAATTTTTACTTTACTTTACTAACAATTCTACTAATTCAAGTTATCCATCAATTTTATGTATTCTTTCAGTTGTTTTAATTGTTATTCTATTTCTAATTCTGTTAGCCTTTTAATTTTTTTCTTTTGCATTATTAAATTTAAAATCTATATGTATGGATTATATGATTGCTCTAAATTTAACAATTTTAATATTTTTTAAATTTTACTTAGGGGAACATGGGGAGACTTGACCAGGTTTTCAGCTAAAACTGCATAAATCTCTAAAAAAGCCTTCGATTCCTCAAAAGTCATTGAGATATAATGTGCAAAGTTATTGTGCATTTTCATGGTTTTTTGCAGAATTTTAAATTTAATTTTTGAAAAGTTACAAAAGTTTTTCTGAGATCGTTTTTTTTGGTCAAGTCTCCCCACTGCGGGGAGATTCCAATAATTCTAACAATTTCATTTTATATTTCTTCTCATTCATTATATTTATTTTCCTGTTTTAAAATTTTATAAACTTTATTTATTTTATCAAATCTATAAATTACTATTGAATTAATTTGTCTATGAATTTATTTAATTTTTTAATATTATTAGTTAATATTTCACTATTTTGTTGTTTGATTATTGTATTCTTTCTGTTTACATTTTATCGCTTTATTGTTTTATTGCTTTATTGCTCTATTGCTCTATTGCTTTATTGCTTTATTGCTTTATTGCTTTATTGCTTTATTGCTTTATAGCTTTATTGCTTTATTGTTTTATTGTTTTATTGCTTTATTGCTTTATTGCTTTATTGCTTTATTGCTTTATTGCTTTATTGCTTTATTACTTTATTGCTTTATTGCTTTATTGCTTTATTGCTTTATTGCTTTATTGCTTTATTGCTTTATTGCTTTATTGCTTTATTGATTTATTGCTTTATTGCTTTATTGCTTTATCGCTTTATTGCTTTATTGCTTTATTGCTTTATTGCTTTATTGCTTTATTGCTTTATTGCTTTATTGCATTATTGCTTTATTGCTTTATTGCTTTATTGCTTTATTGCTTTATTGCTTTATTGATTTATTGCTTTATTGCTTTATTGCTTTATTGCTTTATTGATTTATTGCTTTATTGCTTTATTGCTTTATCGCTTTATTGCTTTATTGCTTTATTGCTTTATTGCTTTATTGCTTTATTGTTTTATTGCTTTATTGCTTTATTGCTTTATTGCATTATTGCATTATTGCTTTATTGCTTTATTGCTTTATCGCTTTATTGCTTTATTGCTTTATTGCTTTATTGCATTATTGCTTTATTGCTTTATTGCTTTATTGCTTTATTGCTTTATTGCTTTATTGATTTATTGCTTTAGTGTTTTATTGCTTTATCGCTTTATTGCTTTATTGATTTATTGCTTTATTGCTTTATTGCTTTATCGCTTTATTGCTTTATTGCTTTATTGCTTTATTGCTTTATTGCTTTATTGTTTTATTGCTTTATTGCTTTATTGCTTTATTGCTTTATTGCATTATTGCATTATTGCTTTATTGCTTTATTGCTTTATTGCTTTATTGCTTTATTGCTTTATTGCTTTATTGCTTTATTGCTTTATTGCTTTATTGCTTTATTGCTTTATTGCTTTATTGCTTTATTGCTTTATTGCTTTATTGCTTTATTGCTTTATTGCTTTATTGCTTTATTGATTTATTGCTTTATTGCTTTATTGCTTTATTGATTTATTGCTTTATTGCTTTATTGCTTTATCGCTTTATTGCTTTATTGCTTTATTGCTTTATTGCTTTATTGCTTTATTGCTTTATTGCTTTATTGCTTTATTGCTTTATTGCTTTATTGCTTTATTGCTTTATTGCTTTATTGCTTTATTGCTTTATTGCTTTATTGCTTTATTGCTTTATTGCTTTATTGCTTTATTGCTTTATTGCTTTATTGCTTTATAGCTTTATTGCCTTATTGCTTTATTGCTTTATTACTTTATTGCTTTATTATTTTATTATATTATTGTTCTCATTATTTTTAGTCTACTCTCTTCTATCGACTACTATTTCAGTAATTTCGCTAATTTCATTTTGTTTTAACAGATTTATATTTATTGTTTTATTAACATTTTTGGATTTGAAATCCTTTATGAATTTTAAGTCTCGCATTTTTTTATTGCTTAGCGGATATTTGATTTTAATATTTCATTATCTTGATATTTAACACATTTATTGCTTTATTATTTCAAAATTTCAGTGCTTTGTTCTACTACATACTTGACTATCATATTATAAAAGTATTTCATTAATTTTGAAATTCCATTTATTTTAATTATTTGATTATTTTCAGGAAATTTCCAAATTTTTATTTTATCTAAATTTATCAATGATTATTTTTCAATCATTTTTTATTTCATTATAGTTTTAGTTGTTTCAATAAATTTATCAGAATTAATTTTATTTTATTTTTAATAATTTTATTGACTTCAATTAATCACCGTTGATCCTTTCATTGAATAAATAAATTTATATTTTTTTGGAATATTATTATTTTATGTTATTTTGGTTTATTTAATCAATATTGATAATTTGGATACATTTTTCCAAGTTTTATTTTATTTGCTTTAATAGTTTTACTCACTTCAATCGTTTTAATTATTTTATCTACAACATAACATTTATTGTTAAAAATACATTAATTATTTCAAAATAATAAAGGATTATTAAATTAATTCATTTTATTAATTTCAAGAACTTCATTGGCTTCCAATTTTTTTTAAATTAATTGATTTCACAAATTTTATTGATTTTATTTATTTTTCAACTTACGTGCTTATTAAATTAGTCTATTGTTTAATTGTGTAATTATAACCTTGGTTGTTTTACATTTCTTATAAAAGAAATGTATAGAATTCGCTCAAACTTTCAAGATTTTTTCCGAGGCCCGATGGGCCGAGTCTTATATACCAATCGACTCAGCTCGACGATTTGGGACAATGTCTGTGTGTGTGTGTGTGTCTGTGTGTGTGTGTATGTAAATGATGATGATGGTCCCACCTCATACCCCCACAAAGGTGTGAGCTGAACGAGTTATCTAGAAGATAATTAATATTTTAAATCATGACAAGACCAGTTAACAAAAAAAACGGACTGGTTCAATTTACAGACATAGCCTTTCCTTCAAAAGAACGTAACCAGATATATTTCGAATATTCCATCAACAACCAGGGTCCATCAAGAAAATTTCCATTCCGGGAAGATACTTGATAGAATCGGGAATTGAACCCAATAGCTTCCATTTCTGATAATTCTCTGTAAGACTCCTCCCGCCTGACCAAGACATCGGTACTACCACCTGCTAAGGTGAGAAGTGACGAGCCTAGTGGCAGTGCAGAGTCTAATCGAGTTATATCATCCACATCAGGCCCCTTTATTGAAAGTTGCGTACCACTAACCCAAGGCAACCCAGGGATATTCCTTTCCGGGAATACCCTGGATTGATCAGGAATTGAACCCGATATCTTGTTTTATCAGAAGAAATCACCAAGCCCCCCACTCAACGAACCAACTCCGTTATTGCCGCTATGGCAGCAATAACCGAGATTAACTCTATTGTCGAGCAAAGCCAGCAAAGCAACTCCATCATCAAATCAGACCCTGATCACAACAAAAGTCTAAAAGCTTCAATTCAACCCGATGAGCTCTTAGTACTGGTCACCATGTTCGATTTCAAGTTAGTCTCTATCTGTTTATCGCGCGCGTGGCTCAGACTTCTGTAGACATCTCATTATTTTTAAAAACTATAATAAACAATTAACAAAAATCCATCATCATCATAGCGAATATAATAACTTAGTGTGACTAAATGCAAATAATAGAAGAGAAAAAAAAATACAATCTTCGTGGTATTACATAGTTATTCAAATAACTCCAAAATATGAAAATTCAACAAATCTGTCTACAAAGCAGATTTTACGTGTGAAATACATAGTGTTTTGAACTCCGCTAATGTTGCCGCACGTTTAATATGTCTAGGCATCGAATTGAAAAAACTTATTCCTTTGTACAACAAGGAGTTCTGTGATCTACTAAATAAAAAGTTAGGTGTTCTTGCATCAGACGCGTTTCTAGTGTTGTACCTATGCACATCACTTCCTCTTTCAATTCGATCACACAAATATCGAGGTAGCATTCCATTAATAATTTTAAAAATGAACACCATTGTTAAGTAATAAATTCTTTGCTTCACAGAGAGCCATTGTAATGCGCTTAGCATGAAACTAGAGGAAGTGTATCTGTTACATTTTAAAATTAATCGCATGATTCTATTTTGCAATCGCTGTAACCTCAATATTTGTGTTTGATTGGCAAGAAACAAAATGGACGGGCAGAAGTCAATATGTGGTGAAACAATAGATTTATATAATAAAATTTTACTACTAATTGTTAAATCATTTTTCAGACGACACAATATACCATACTTTTTAGCAATCTTTTTGATGACATTGTCGATGTGAGACTTAAAGGTTAACTTGTCATCAATGATTATTCCAAGATATTTTAATTCACTAACGCGATCAATAGTCTCACCATTTATTTCAACGTTAACGTCAGGCCTAGTATTAGCCGAAGAGATGATCATATATTTAGTTTTAGCAACATTTAACTTTAATTGTTTAAATTTTAACCAACGAGCAAGGGAATGCAAATCTTCGTTCAAATGCGCCACGGCTTCATCTATATCCTTAGCTGCAATGAACAGAACAGTGTCGTCAGCAAACAAATTTAAGTCACAAAATAGTAAAACTCGCCTCATGTCATTTATATACATAATAAATAAAATAGGACCTAAGACACTACCTTGCGGCACTCCAAGAGGATTGCCGAGAGGACTAGATACAAAATCGTTAAAACTAGTTTTCTGAGTTCTATCACATAAATAATTTTCAAACCACTTATGCGCTATCCCTCCGATACCCAATCGCTCTAAAGTTTTCAAAAGTAATGGTCTCGAAATTGTCTCAAAAGCGCGTTTCAAATCCAAAAATACAGCAAAAATAGTCTCTTTAACCTCGATTTTCTCTTTCCATTTTGCTAACACTAGATTCAAAGCGGTTTCGCAAGAGTGTCCCTCTCGGTATCCCGATTGCTCCGGAATTAGCAAATTATTATTATTCAAATAACTCATCAGCTGGCCCTTAACAACAAGTTCTAAAATTTTCTCTAATGTGTGCAACATGTTAATGGGGCGGTACTCTTCGGCTTTATCCGTCCCAGTAACTTTGGGAATAGGAATCACAAGTGACTCCTTCCAAACTGTCGGCACGTGCCCAGTTTGTAGCGATTCATTTACAAGATCCAGCAGATCGTGTCCGATGACATGAAAGCAATCCTGTATCACTTTTGCATTGACATTATCGATACCAGCCGATTTTCCCAAAGAAAAACAAATATCTTTCAATTGTTCAAAAGTGATTGGGTGAAATCCGTCAAATCTACAGTTAGTATTAATCGGCTGTGTTATTTCCACAGGTTCACTGACCAGCTCAATACTTTGATTGATCAGTTGGACACTGTTAACGAAATAACTGTTCAATTTTTCAGCTATTATTTGTTCAGATTGTTCTTCTATCCCGTTAAAAGTTATGGACTGCGAGGAACTACGTTTAGGTTTAATTAAATTCTTTAGGATTTTCCATAACTCTTTGCTGTTGTTTTGATGTTGATCGATCTTCCTTTGAATATATTCACATTTGGTCTTCTTCAAGGCCCGTGAATAAATATTTCGCGCGTGTGTGTACCCATTCCAAAGACGTTCACTATTAGTTCTGCAAAATTTCTTGTACTTTTTATCCCTTTTACGTTTAAGACGCAAAAGATCTAAAGAGTACCAGCTGTTCGATTTATTTGAATTAACAAACTTTTGAGAAACTAAACTATTTGTACACTCTTTTAACACGTTAGTTAGAACAGCTGCCTTGTTATCCAAATTTCCATTCAATTCCGTAAAATCCATGCTTCTCGAAACCAGTTGAGACATAGCTTGTTTCGAATATCTTTTCCAGCACTTGATTTTAGCTATATCCTCTTCATGGTTAGGTTCATTCTCCAGTAAAATTGAAATTGTCTCATGGTCTGAAATTTTACAATCGGCCTCTACATACGAATGAACCCCATCAAAATTGGAATACACGTGATCTATCAATGTTCTACTGTGTCTGGAAATTCTTGTAAACTCACTAACCGTTTGCTTGAAATTGAAAAACTCTGCCAACTGCTTCAACTGATTCGAATTTTGATCATTGAGCCAATCAATATTGAAATCGCCCGAAATTACATTAAGTTTACTTAAGTCAACGAAATTCTCCCACCAGTTTTCTAAAATTTCTAAAAACCGTCGATCGCTTGAACTAGGAGAATGGTATACTACTGCAAAATTTCCCATCTGCATGCCTCTTTCAACTGATATACCCAAGAACCAATTATTATCAACTGCTTCGTTTAACCGAACGTTGAATTTAATCGATTCTTTGGCGTAAATAGCAACTCCACCGGTATGTCTGGAATGAGATAGGCAAAAAGCAACTTTATAACCCGGAATGCTATACTGATCAAATGCATCAGCATCAACAATATGTGTTTCTGATATTAAAACCAACAATGGACGTTTGTTTTCTACAAGATGTCGCATTGCGACAAAGTTTGTAGATAACCCAGCTATATTTAAATACAATGTTTCAGACAACCTCTCGTTTGTTAGTTGCTATTCACTTGACCAAACGTTGCTTTTTTTCAATTCTAGCAGTCTCCGATATACTGAACACTGCTTACTAAATGCCGCATGATTCACGTCCAAATTCATTTTACGTTCATTATTCTTTTTAATACAATTAACGCATTTAAAATCCGTTGACGAGCATTCAGATGTTCTATGTGCTCCATTACATCTGGAGCATGTTTCTTTATTCACGCATCCCGTGCTCTTATGACCATATTCTCCACAGTTGAAGCAGCGCAGCACGTTAAAGGCCTCAAAAACAGAACACCTATCCCAACCAATGTTTACCGCACGGGCTGACATCAGGCTGCTATAAGTGTCCTTATCAACTTCAATTATAACATTGTATTTGTTATATTTGAAGCGTGGATTTTGGAAATTGGCAACAACTTTAACATATTCAAACGGAATACCCTCATTCTGACTCTTCAATAAGTCAATGAAGACTTCTTCAGAGTATCGATCACTCATCCCCATTATTTTTATCTTCGGTTTACCGGGTATCGGTATAACAGCATTATACTTTTCACCCAGATTGCTTACAATGTTTTCTTTCACCGACTCAATATTATCCCGAGTTGTAACGGACAAATTCTCATTCGTGTTTCTCAGCAATGGCTGAACCGATCTTATCCAAACCAATTTTAAATGAAAGAACTAAAAAACAGTATGAACGCTATTAATTTGTTTTTGATTCTGATGTTTAGTTTGCAAGATATGAATGTTTGAATGCGTAAAAATGGCGTTTTTGCAGTTTTTTTTAATTATCTGCCGAAATTGACGATATAGATTACCAATTTATATGTTTTTAGACAGCTTTAACGAATACCTTTCGAACAAGCTATAGATTGTCGAAATCGGACTATTATCAAAAGAGATATTTAACATTAAATGCGGACGAAAGATTTTTATCATTTCCCATTGCCAGAAATATGACCAAAAACATGTAATCTATTTTTAACGCCAAAACGGTTTATTTTAGGTCAATAGTATCTTCGGTGAATTTAATGGAGGAAATATGCCCTTTCTTTTGGTATTGTGCTTTTGCTGATTAATCCCCCTATGAGTGAGATATTTTCACAAATTTTCTTGGAAGTGATTATATCGAAATGATGTTTTCAGCAAATTTGTAGCTCTTACTATTGCGAATAACTTTACTGAAGACTTCAAATATCTATTTTGAATACTTTAAAAGTTATGGCTTGATTACTCTTTGTCGCCCATTTATTGTTCCATATAGTAATAATCCATTGAAATAAGCCAAACATTATTTCGATAAAACGAATTTTGCATTTCATTTTTCTATCTACAACCGCTAGAAATAATCACCGAATACTTCCAAGTTGTCTGGAAGGAACTTGATAACTTATCAGTGCAAAAATGTTCATTTGTGCGAACCTTCTGACTGCAATTTTTCTAACTCATGATCATCGGATCGATCTGAAACATATCAGAAAATGAAAAGCGAAATAAATAACTCCAAGCGCAGGCGTTGCCAAGAGAAGGGGTTTTTGGGGTTTAACACCATACAACGCTCCCCCCCCCCCACCACACCCACAAAAAAATTGTATTGAAGTTGAAAATTTATTGATGCAGACTGATTTAATTCAATATTACAATAACAATTATCTGATCCGTACATTGATATCCTGTTGTTGTAAACGTCATGAGGACTTTTGATAAATTGTCGGAATGGGGTCCTGATATGTAACTGATCTATTGGTCTTGATTTCACAGTTGTCTAATTGCATCAATATCAAAATCCTGAAAACATTCCAATAGAAAATTCCAGAATTCTGTAATCAATCATAATCCTCAGATTTCTTTTCAAATTGAGCTCGTTTTTGTAGAGATGTACTGTAATAAGGGTCTTTATTTAATAGGAAGCGAAGTTAAAATTGATTTAATGTCTATGAAACATAGAACTGCGCACCAAAAAAATGCATAACTTTCAACATTTGCTAAACATGTTTTTGCCTTTCTCATTCACTCTAAAATTCGTCAATCTAATCCCGACCGGGAGGGCCGAGTGTCATATGTCTATTGATTCAGTTCGTCGAGATCGGAAAATGTCTGTGTGTGTATGTATGTGTGTATGTGTGTATGTGGAAAAAATGTGACCTCTGTTAATCAGAGATGGCTGGATCGATTTGCACAAAGTTAGTCTCAAATGAAAGGTACATCGGCTGCTATTGAGTTTTTTTTATTGATTGGACTTCCGGTTCCGGAGTTACGAGTTGAAGAGTGCAATCACACAGAAAATTCCCATATAAACTGGAATAAAAATTTTCAAAATCAAATTTGTATTTTTGATGCCAAATGACTTTATAATGCATGAAACATCGAGATTTGATGTAAACTCGAAAAAAATAATGATTGACAAAAATTGATTTTTTTGGACTTTGGTACATTTTTGCCTTTCTCATATAGAAAGGTTATGCAATCACTCTAAAAATCGTCAATCATACCGGCCCGGAGGGAGTATGCAGTGAGGGGTTGCTACTTTAAAATTAAAACTAGTTTAAAATTTCTTAACAAGTTGAAAATTTTTGGCAGGACCTGGATCTCCCGGATCTTACTATGTGATAGTGAAACATCGCTTGAAACCAGCGCCGGTCAAGCAATGTTTCAGTATCACATAGTATCTCAAGATCGTGGCTGTCGATCCATTGTACGTATGTGCAAATCGTACTGAACATGTAATATTTATTTCCACCATTGTATTGAACATAACCCGCCATGGAATCGTAGTCTGGACAAATGAGAAAAGCACAATTGCACCACTAGGTGGATTAAAACAGGTTTTTATTTTGGGAATGCGTCGAGTTGAGACGAAAACGTAATATGATTAATATCGAGGATAACACTTTCCAGAGAGAAATTTATGAGAAATGACGATTTCCATTCGACTCTAGCAAGTCCTGATCGATTTTGATGAGAATTTGATTTTTGTTGTATGACCAATTATATGTATAGGTCAAATGTTCAAAAACAGTAATTTAAGGTCAAGATAACATCATTTTGAAATCGCCAATTTCGGAGGTTTAGTATCTTCGATGAGTTTTACAAACGTTAAACAGCGCATCATTTGATAAAGTAATTTTGGCGGTATATCGTCCAAGAAGTATTTATGATGAATTTTCTCAGGTTAATATTCATGACTACAATAAAGTCTCAACAAATTCGCTAAAAACACGAACTCTGAACTATTTTCTGAAAAATTAATTCTGCATAATTTTAAAACTTCAAAAATTACGGTTTCGGAATTATGCCGTTTGGACAGTAAGATCGATTTTCACCAAACCCTCACCAATTGTAAAATTGGTATTGTAAAAAAACGTAAGGGCGATACTTCAATGCTGATAAGTGGGACCGAAAAAGTATACAATCGTCAAAGGGGCGATACTATCATTTTGTCAATTTCAATGGCAAACACAAATTATAATTTAATAATTTCAAATACTTCATTCAAGTTTTGGGTTTCGATCACTGAATCATGCAATCTAGGATGTAAAAAACACAATAGTTCTTAAATAGGAAATAAAACCAAGTCTGGAAATATTCACTGTTGATTTTCTTTGAATGGTGTCACTGCTAGTATCGCGTTTTTTTTTTCAGAAAAAGCGTTGATTTTTAGGTCTCAGTCGCGTTGGAAATTTGAGTAAAGTATAAACTTCGATTTTTTGGCTCAGTACAATATACATAACCCCTTTAGGAAAATTCAGTTTTCCCACCACAATGCATTGATTGAGGAATTTAGATATTTTATTAACAGAGCATTAGCAATAATTCGTTTGTATGTCTATTTTATGGGGCATTTTTTGCTTTCCCATTGATTTGGTTTGAGATTTCTAGCACTGTTGTTGTCCTATGGCTATGCTGAGTCCTGCCACAATCCCATGTAGTATGTGTTATCAAAAACATCGCGAAGCATCAAGTTCTAAATGTACTCAAACGATATAATATCCGAAGAGAGTGATAAGAGTTATAAGAAATGTCTCATCACACTGTTAGGTGGATTAAAGGCGTTTTTTCTATCAATTTAATTTTTCATTATTGTAGTTTGTTTTTTTTAATAATTTTGCTACTATGCAATTAATCTTTTTTTAATCTATTGGATTTTGTTAATTTTAATGGTTTTGGTTCTATTTCTGGGTTTAATACTCAAGCCCGTATATAGGGCTAGAGATAGTTCTTAAAAGATTTGGTTAGCCTGAAATAAGAGTCAAATGACCCTAAGGTTAAAACATCAAAAAATCTACTTCTATTCCTATGTTTTCATAACTTTTCGGTGGTATCTAACGACGCGGAAAACAGATCAGAATGGTGACTTAAACGTGTACAATAATGTGAAAAAATCACCCCAGAGATAGGATTCGAGCCTGCAACCCTTGGGACTCCGGCCAATACAATGCATAATTCCGGCCCAATACACATATGCTATGCTGTGTTTCTTTTTTCTTAAATTTTGTCGCAATAAATTTTGATCATTTTTTCACGTTATGTTATGTGTTTCTTTAATCAATTAATTTTGTTTAAGTTTTCGAATATTATTAATTTCATATTATTTTTATTTATTTAATGAACATTGATAATCTGTGTAGATTTTTCAAGTTTTATTTTTTTAATTACTTTAATCGATTTACTTATTCCAATTATTTTGTTAATTTTATTTCTAATAAACGCTTTATTAATATAATAACATTCACTATTTAAAAAAATAATATTGTTATTAGTTTTATTAACTTAACTTATTAACTTAAGTAAATTGATCGATTTAATAAATTTTATTTATTTATTTACAATTAAAATTATTTATTTTTCACTCAAACAATTATTTAATTAGTTTATCAATTTAGTATTTTATTATTCGCATTTTTATATTTTACTGTGTTATGATTTTTGTATTTTAATTTTTAATTATTTTGCTACTTTTTATCTGTTCACTATTTCAACAATATTTATAATTTCATTATTATTATTTAATGTTTTTAATTTTGATAATTTTAATAATGTCAAGTCTTTTTGTGGGGGCGGGCTTAGCGTAGTATGTAAATCGATTGCCTTGGACGCACTTCACCTGCATTCGATTCCGAAACCCGCATATAGGGGCAGATATTTTTCTAACAAAATTTTGCTAACCGGATACAATGGTCCAGTGACCATAAGGTTTAAATTACAATAAATGTATGTTCCTATATCTATGTTTTCAAGAATTTATTAGTTATAATTCTTTAATTCTTAGTATTAATTCAATACCAACATTTGAATAGGGCTCATAAGATTTGTAGATCAATTTTTGGTTTGGCTGATTTCTCTTAATTTTTTATAATTTCAACCCAGTAAACATTTGAAATTGATGCTACTGCTGAATCGTGTGTATTTTTCATGTAATTCAACTCGACAGCGGAACAAAGAGAGAAATAAGTTTGATTACAAAACCTCTTTAGCCCTTTTGAAGAATTAATATTGAACTAATAAAAAAATGTTTTAAATGTCGTTAATTTGATAAACTTTAATAAGTTTATTATTATAAATAATTTTATCAATTGAATATTAACTCATCAAAAGGGTTAAAGAGGCTTTTTTGCATTAAACTTTTTTCTTTGTTATATCGCTGGACTGTGAAATTTCATGGAAAATACACGATTATCTACATCTTTATCTCTCGTAGAATCAATTTTAAATGGTTTCTGTGTTGAGATAATAGCAAATTAAAAGAAATCTGCAGAACAAATTTTTGTTTACAGATCTTACTTGGTAAATATGGAATCTTAGTATTAAAATTTTTATAATGTTAATATTTTTATTAATTTTGGGAGTTGAAAATTTTAATATTCCTATTCAATTAAATCATATTAATATTTTACTTATTTTAATAATTTTTTTCAATTTTTGTATTTTATAAATATCATTCATTCCTTTTCTTTACTGAACTTCATTATCTTGTGAATTATTATTTTTCAGTTTACTGTCGATCTATTAGTGTAATCTTTTATCATTTTATTTTTCCATATTTTTTTGGGAATTTTTTTAATATTATCATTATATTGTTTAGTTAGTGCTCAATTATTTTCTATTTTGAAAATAATTGCATTAAATTATTTTGCATCATAGTATTCTTTTTTATTCGATTACTCTTTCAAAATTTTAAAAATGATTTTATAATTTTTTCAATTTTGTTGAATTCATTAACTATAATTTCATTACTTTTTCGGAATTTTAATGATTTTATTAACATTAATTCAATTGTTTTTTTAATTTCATATTTTTTTTAAATTTTGTTATTTATTGTTGTTAAATATATAATGATTAGTTTTAATGAGTTGATAGAGTGTTTATAGTATTTTGTAGTTTCATTAAATTTTACAATTTCATTTCAATTTTTGTTTTCATTACCTTATATTTTGTAAAATTTCCAATTTTATTAATTTTTGTTTTAAAATTATTTTAATAAATCTCTAATCATTAACTGTATTAATCTCATTATTTTTTTTCCAATTTTATCATTGCTATTGATTCATTTTTTTCATTATATCATTTTTATTAAATAAATTTGATAAATGTATATGCAACTTGAATTTCATTAGTTTTATATTACTTTTTTATATGCATTGAATAATGGTAAGTTTGACATATAATTTATATTTCTCTAATTTCTTAACTATAAGTGTAAACTAATTTTATATTGAATTACTATATTAGTTCCACTGATTTATTTTTTTCTTTCGTTTATTTAATTAATTCTGTTTATTGTATTATTTTTTTATTTTAATTATTTAATTAATTTGCATAATTTTTTAATTAATTCTATTAGTTTTATTTCCACTCCCCCACAATAGGTACACTTTTTACCACTCCCATTGCAAGAATCATCCTCATGATTCTCTGCGCCATTTGTCACTCCAAGCCTGTTACAATGGCCTATTTGCACAAAAAGGCCGACGCTTCCCGTCAAAGAAGACGTAATTAAACGCAAGGCACGGTGAAGGTCACGAGTTTGAAAAGAGACACCATATTGTCCCATCCAGTGCGATAGCCATTCAAAATCTTTGCTCGCTGCAGCAAGGGGTCCATGATAAAGCTGTACCCGTGCTTCAGTAGATCTACACATGGAAAACTCGAATCGGTGACTGCACTGTCGCATTCAACTTTGTGTGCAGGAATGAAGACGTGGTGGTCATTATACTGGTTTTCATATACGGTAGCGTGTCGTCCTGCATTTTCAAACCGCATACACCTCAATAGTTTTGGCACCTCAAAAAAAAACCCGTTTGCAAAATTTGATCTAAAAAAAATAATAAGACTCCACTTATAGTAATAAAAATGGCAACATTGTTCGGAAGATTTCGGTAGGGTGAAAATGTGCGAAAAGCAGAATGTCGAAGGAATAATATGAAGTCGATTGTTACGTCTTGTCTTAGGTTGTAACAGCATTTAAGTCGCCGGAAAACTCTAAGCTTGCTCATATGACCACGCTTTTCTAAACTTTCTTCCTTCAGCTCCTTGCTCTCCCTTGAGGACTATGGCTCTTAATATTGAAAAATATACTTCACCTTCCAGTCCCTTGCTAATTAAATGCCGTTGCAATAGTTAACAAATTGACTCAATAAGTCGTTAAAAAAAATGGAAAAAAATCAAATGTTTCCACATTTCTTTCTCTCCATCTTGGTTCGTTTCCCTATACTCGTCGGCGACCCGGAGCTTCTGTGCATGGCTAACCGAGATATTACTCGGTACCAACCGGTTGCTTTGGGTGCTCACATATGTTGTGTGAACTGTTTGGATTTAGTGTCTAACTGGCGCCAAATTGGTGTTAGTAAGGATATATAGTCTAACTGACAGCAAGTTAGTGTCAGTTACTGATGAGTGGGATACGAAACATTCAAATTCGACTTTTCTAATTCAGCAAAACTTTTTATGGAATTACCTGTGATATGAGGAAACAGTAAGCTGCATTGTAACATTAGTTTTTCCTGCCTTTCTAATTCACGATGTTCAGTTTTTTAAGTGAAATACAGAAAACCACGCTACGTCCCCGGTTGAATACGTGCAATAAATTATATTACTTTTAGTAATTTTATTAGTTTTTTTTTGGTGTTATTCATTTTATTTAATTTTTTCACATTATAAATATGATTCGTTTTACTAATTTCGTTTTACTAATTTCGTTAATTTATTTTTTGTTTCTCCTGCTCCCTATTGAATTATGCGGGTTTCAAGAATTGAGTTTGAATTAAGAAACAAAAGGTCGAAATTTGTGTGAGCTTACAAAATGTCACATCTCAAGCCAAATCGCTAAACAAAGAAGATTAATTGTTCCTCTTACCGGCATGATTTTATAATTAATCAAACCGATAGAATGTACGTGTGCTTTGTACTATAGAGCATTCGCTAAAAAACATCACTGTCAAGTTACTCAAAGAAAATATCTTCTTACAGCCCGAGCGATGGAAAATGCTTTTATGATTATTGCGTCACGAAAGAACTCTACACGTTCCTCTAAAGTTCGAAACGAAAAAAAAAATGAAACGACTAGCTACGCAGGGTAAAGTGACAAACGTAGGATTCAAAATGCTGCTTGCCTCCGCATTGCCTTCGGCTGTGTTTGCTGCCTCTCGGCATGAAAACATTATTCGCCTTAAATGTTGGCAGGTGCCGAATGTTTTTCCGTACTCTCACTCCATCTGTCGTTTGAATCAAGCAGAACGGCAAACAGCGCTGCAAAGTTTTACGATGTGTCAACCAGTGAGTGCGGGTGGGTGTGTATGTTTCGAAATGGATATTTATTGATCGGGAAATAACTGTATGACATCTTGTCAGATTTAATTTTTCCAGATGGGTTAACTTGTTGAAAAGACATCCTTCGGAAAAGGACGTGCCAATTGGAATTGTGGATTCGCTAGTGCGTCACAAGAGATCTATCTGTGCAGGAGAAATTTGTTTTTTTGTGCATAATTTCAGCTGACATCGGCGGTGATTTATATTCTCCAGAAATAGACATTGACGAGTGAAAAGTTGATGCTCAGTCATTATTTCTTCTTGCGATAAAACCTACTTAACCTGTGGTGAAACATTCAACGTCTCTAGGAACTGCTCAAAGTTATGTTCGAACCTCGGTTAGAACTGAATCACAAATGAAATTCATTCATTCAATAGTTAGCTAGAGTTCAAAAGAGCATGACTTCTGTAACCACATGTGTCATGCAATGTAGAGGAAGATATTCGAGACGTTGTTGATTATTTCGAATCAGTACAAATGCCATCCTTACGTCGTACAAAAGTCTCCCTGTAAATGTTAGTATAACTATACGTCGGTGAGACTCCTTCCGATTGCTTCCCAATCCACCCTGAACAACTATTACACAAAGTGGTGTATGATTTATAAACGTATAATAATTCAATTCTGCTATCGTGCTGCCTGATGCCGTTCGGGTGAGTAATATTGCTGAACACTGAAATTGACATTGGGACTGAGACTAGCCGGAACGAGCTGACGAGCACAACAAATGTGATCCCGTTCCTCCATGATCAGACTTGAGTGGGGGTTGGATGAAAGCTCTTACCAACCCAGATGGTAGATAGTTGACCAGTTCGTTACCAATATTGCACCCGTCTTTGAATTGATTGATAATCCTATGCTCGGATACCTCATCTCGAAACCAGAAACAGGACGAATGTGGGCGATGAGCCGTAAAAGGTGCAAACACCCTGGCACAATTGAGCAGTGAGTTAACTTTGTATTTACAATCTGATTGATTGAACTGGTACCAGCCAGTGGATCGGTGGGTGGTGGGTGAGGATTGCCCGGAGATATATAAATTGATGTGTTTAGAATGGCACAGTCTGTGATTGCTTGGCAATGATTTCCGGATGAGTTAATGATGATTAAAGGAAAAACACACTTTGGGATTATTGATGGCACAGATGTCACACGAGCTGCGAATGTGCTGCGGCTGCTGCTGCTGGAGTTAATGTAAACGAATTCGAGTCATAAACAACCAGAGTGTATATTTTAATAGCAGCGTCTTTCGCTGGCTGGGGAAAAATACGAGTAACATCTGCTTATTATATGAGTTAATTTAAACTGCAATTAGTGAGACCTGTTACGTCAGACTTTTACTTTTTTGTTTTGTAGCTTTATCGTAACATTGTCGTTTTTATAGGTAAACCGGATGTATTTTAACGACCTATAATTCACAGTAGTTTTAACCAAATTTCTCCTTTGAATAGAACAATTGTTTTCCACCTTATTTTTTCTTCCTGGTGAGGAATATAGCATTTCACGGGTTCTCATAAGCTCAATAGAACCTCCGTTCTTGCGGAACATTAGGCTTCGCTAAATGTTTGCTCAGAGATACACATTGTGTCACCGTTTTTGGAGCTAGCGTTAATCCGGAATTCCGGTTTTAGAGATGGTGACGTCAGAATTCCGACTTCGGAATTACACCATCGGAATTCTAACTTTGGGCTGTTTTCTCAAAAATGAGTACAAATTCAAATTGGTTTTGAAACACTTACTGCGTATAACTCCCGTAACTCACATTTCCGACGTCGGAATTCTGATGTGAAAACTCTGACGTCGAAATTCCGACGTCGAAATTCCGATTTTCCTTTAGTTTGTTAACAAGAATGAGAACACTATATATGTACAAAGGTATTTTTCTACTGAACATATTCGTGCAACATTGTAAGTTTGTGGAAATTCGCTGGGAAAAGTTATTAACTAAGGAAGCAACATGACTTCAAAACAAGTGGATTTTATTATTAATCATAGCAGCCCTGTTTGAATAGCTGCATCTGCCATACGCGACCGGTGGGCGGCAAGTCTAGTTTACACTTGTATAACGATGGACCTATTCAAGCAGGACTGCTATGATTAATAATAAAATCCACTTGGGTTGAAGTCATGTGACTTCTTTAGTTAATAACTTTTCCCAGCGAATTTGCACAAACTTACAATGTTCCACGAATATGTTCAGAAGAAAAATTTCTTTAGAAAAATGTAGTGTTCTCATTAATTGATTGATGAGGTGACTTTTTAATAATTTATTTTCAATATTAACCGATTTTCCATACAAATTTCCATAAAAACTTTGAAATTCTTGGAGGGTCCTTAGGCACAACCGATCGGTACCAAAATTTGCACTTATTACTAAGGGCCATAAAAGGAATCAGTAGAGTCTGGTGAAGCTAATAGTCAAAAATTGAACCAGTCTAGCGTGCACTGCAGTCTTATTTTTTATCTAGCAGAAAAAAAAACCACAATTAGTCCGTGTAATTTTTTTTTGCATTTTGGACCCTTTAACAATTGTGATTCGGGTCCCTTTATTCGTACTTGTCTTGATGTAATACAATTCATTGGTACACTCAATTTAATTCTTTTTTTCAGATTTCATTGCATAACCTAATATTTTTGAAAAAGTTTAACAAATTAGTAGCCCTGATTTTATCATCTGCTAACGCTTCTCTGATGTTAGCTGGCACGTTCTCTTTTTTTCGTTCTTCGTCTAGTAAAGGACATTCTGCCACTATATGTTTTACCGACAGTCGCGCGTTGCATCTTCGGCAATGGGGTGGATCTTCCTTTTCTAATAGGTACTGGTGGGTAAATTTCGTGTGACCAATACGTAGTCTCGCTAGTGCTACGTCATCTCTTCTGGTACCGATAACAGCTTCCGTGAACGGCAAAACAGAGTTTTTAATTTCCCTTAGTTTGTTGTTTCTTGTAACTATCCATGCTGATTGCCACTTCGATAAAGATGCCGTTTTCATCACCCTTTTAATCTCCTTTATGTCGATGGCGATGTTTAACACTTCTTGTTGTTCTAGAGCTCGCTCGCTTGGCTTCCCTGTCGGCTCTCTCGTTGCCATGAATGCCGCTATGACTTGGTACCCAACAGAAATGAACCGCCGTCCCTTTGCTAGTCGCTTTTCGATAGCTATTTGCGATGTCGTCTCGCCAATTACCTTTAATTTTGTACGTTTCTAATGCCGTAATCACACTGAGGGAGTCTGTACATATAAGGTAAGCCCCCACCCGTTCCTGACTTGCCACCCATGATAATGCCTCTTGGATAGCAAGACTTTCAGCTGCAAAGATGCTGCTCATGTCGTTTATTCGTTTCCTGATTACAGTTTCTCTGGTGACCATGCTGGAGCCTCGTTTCGAACCGTCGGTGTATATTGTACGGTAGAATCGGTATCGTGTAGCAATCCTGTTTGCGAATTGCATGCTTAGTTCAGCTGAAGATGCCCCATTTCTCAGACAGTGCAGTAGAAATTTGTCAACCGGTAGTTTTGTCCTATTCCATGGTGGGCACTTTGGATTTAAAAGGATGTTGATTGGAGGCAGCTCGATGCCTAAGTCGTTTATTATTTCAGCTCCTCGAGTCAAAACGGTGTTTAAACTTCGTGCTGGTCTGTTGTCCCATAGATCTCCCGAGCTAGGGTTGCTTGTGCTGTCGTCAAGGATGTCTTCAGGGTCTGTTGATTCGACTCTGGTCATGATATCAATTTGCTGCTTTCTTATTTGTTCGTCCTTAGCCATTCGTTTGGCTGTATAGATCGCAGTTCTTTGATCTAGTAGTGTACGAAGACCGGGGATACCTGTTTCCACTTGAAGACGCGCTATTGGACTTGTGTGGAAGCCACCGCATATTGCTCGCAGTCCACGATTGTGAACTGTTTCCAGTAGTTTGGTATTTGTGTCGCTCATCGCTGCTACTATTGGGGCTGCGTATAAGATTTTTTCCAGTATGCACGCCTTGTATATTTCTGTGAGTGTAGTTCTATCTCCGCCCCAGTTTCTTCTTGCAACGCTCTGCAATACTAATAGTCGTTGTTGGACCGATGCTTTCAATTCCTCCACGTGCGTTTTAAATTGTAGGCATTCGTCTAATACCGTCCCCAGACATCTATAATGATTTCTTCGCGGTATGGTTTGGTTGTTTAACCGTAGCTTGTTCGCTTCGCCAGTTCTTTTGGTTTTAGGTTTTCTGAATGCCATTGTAACGCTTTTTTCTGCTGATATACGATAACTTGAACGCTGCTGCCATTTCTGGATTTCGCATAAGGCTTTTCGTAGATTGGCAGTTACTCTTTTTTGGTCCGTCCCTGATGCTATCAGGACGACATCGTCGGCATATAACAGTAGTTTTACTCCTGCGGGCAAATTTTCTTTGATCGTGTCGATGGCTACGAGAAACAGGGGAACGCTGAGGACAGATCCCTGACATAAACCTGTTTCCATAACTTTCTCCTCTGACAACTGGCCGCTGGCTCGAGCTCTGAACGTTCTTTTCTGCAGGGATTTGTACAGGTACCGTAACATCTCTCCTCCAATGTTCCAGCTACGCAGCTTCTCAAGCACTAATCTGCGCCATGTTGTATCGTACGCATTCGTAATGTCTAGAAAGACTGCCTGTACGTATTCGTTTTTGTTCAAAGCCTGTCGTATTGTGATGTCCATTGATGTCGTCTAGGTGATCCACCGTTGTCCTTCCTTTACGAAAAGCGTACTGGTGTTCATGAAGTAGTTCATTTGACTCCAGAATGTGTACCAACCGATTATTTACCATACGCTCAAAAACTTTTCCTAAGCAGCTATTTAGAAATATTGGCCGATAGTTTCCCGGGTTCGTTCGCTCTCCTTTACCTTTATAAATTGGTGCAACGACGGATTTGGTCCAGTCGTCCGGGTATGCAGATTCAAACCATAGTCTGTTATACGCAACTAGTAATTGGGTTTTGCAGTCGTGGGGGAGCATGTCTATCATTTTATAGTGGACATTGTCAAGTCCAGGTGACGATCCGCTGGTTCCTTCCAGAGCTTCTTCCAGGTCGTATAACGAGAATTTGTTATTGTAGTCGGCTGCTAGGTTGGGGATGTCCAATGGTGTTGCTTCTACTGTTCTTTTGTAGACTTGAAACGCAGGGGGGTAATTCTTGCTGCTAGAAACGTTTCCAAAATAAGCCTCTACGATAGCGCGGTCGTTTTTCGCTGTCTCTCTTCCAATTTTAATTACGTTTATGCGTGTTTGGCTGTTTTTCCCTTGCATGTTTCGGACGTTTCTCCAGAGATCCGCAGATGACGTATGGACATTGAAGCTTTCGACGAATTTTTTCCACGACGTTCGTTGTGCCTCGTTGATAATCTTCCTGGCGTTCTGGCGTGCCCTTCTAAATTATTCCACTAACTGGCTTTTGTCCACTCCTATTTGGCTTTGCGACTTCAGTCTTCTCAGCGCCTTTCGGCGGCCTTTAACTGCTACAGCGACGTCACTGTTCCACCATGGCACCGTTGTTTTCGGCGGTATTCCACTGGATCTGGGGATGGCCTTTTCGGCAGCTTGGGTGATTGCGTTTGTAATTTCTTCGATCTGTTTGTCTGCGCTGTTTTTTTCTTGAAATGTAACGGAGCTTTGGTATGTTATCCAATCTGCTTCGTCGATTTTCCACCTGGGGGCAAACCGTTGTCGTTGTTGTTGGAGCTCTGGGATCGATAACACTATTGGTAGATAGTCACTGCCATGGGTGTCTTCTAGAATATTGAAGTCCGGGCGACCTGCTGACTCGGGTGAGCAGCAGGCGATATCGATGCAGGATCTATTTCCGCTGGCATGGTTGATGAACGTGAAATCCCCGTTGTTGAGGACAGTGAATTCGCAATCATCAATCACTTGCTCAATCATTCTCCCTCGCGTATTTATACTATTCGACCCCCAGAGCGGGTGGTGAGCATTTATGTCCCCGACGAGTAGCATAGGTGTAGGAACTTGGTTGATCATAGAGGTCAATTCCGGGGCAGTGATGGGCTTCCCGGGTGGCAAGTATATGTTCAGGATGGAAATATTGAGTGGGGGACCTACCTGTATTGCGATGGCTTCAAAGTCGCTGCTGACTGCTATCTCGTTGTAGTCCAGTCCAATTCTTACTGCGGTTATTACCCTGCCGGCTGCTTTTTTTCCGCTGACTCGTTGGTGGTGGACGCTATTGTACCCGCTGATTTTTGCTTGGCTTTGGCTGGAGCACATGGTCTCTTGAAGACATACGATGAGAGGCTGTTGTTCTGTGGTAAAGATCTTAACTTATGGTTTTTTTTTGCGCGGAGACCTTGGATATTCCAAGAGACGATGGTTGAGTTTCTCGTTTGTACTTTTGCATTATTTTGTGTGTGCATTGCTTTTATTTTATTATTATTATGTTAAACTGCTCCGGCTCAGATCTCCATTTCACTGTCTTCTGCTTTCGAATTTTCGGTGTCGTGTAGTATTGGTTGTACTTTTTTGGGTCTTCCCCTTCCTCGTTTCTGTTGGGTTTGGTTGAGTTTATCATCGCTGCTGATCTGGTACGTGTATTCCTTTTTTGTCCTTTTCGGTTTTGGGGAGGGTGACGGTGGGTCGTTTTGCTTGTCTTTGTCACTTGCTTGGTATCGAGTATCGTATTGCTTGGAGTGTCCCTGTTTCGTACTATTCTGAACTGCATGTTCGGTGGATTCCTTGGTCGCTTGATCCATTATACATGAAGTCGTAGGTACTGCTTGTGGTTGTGGACGGGGATTTGCTTGTGAAGTTTGGTTTGGTTTAATCGTGGGAGTTTGTCTCTGCTCGATGGTTCATTTTAATTCGGAAAGAGTAGTTGGGATGGTCTGCGAATCTCCACAGCTGCATTTGCATTTACATTTGCGGGTTCCAGCTGCTACCACATTTGCAAAACTTTGTTCGGGTTGCGTCCTACGATCCACGATTTTCTTCGCCTCCCAATATGATATGCCATTATCAATTTTCACTCGGACGATGTCGTTTTCACGCTGCCAGATTGGGCAGTCTACGCTGATTGTTGAGTGATTTTGCTTGCAATTTGCGCACTTAGCCGGCCTTTGACAGTTATCTCCATGGTACTGTTCACTACAATTTGCACATACTTTTTGTTGTTTAATACGGGTAATACGGCCGCGTTACTACGTTTTGGAAACCAACTTTCATGTCTTGTGGCATTATGGCCTTTGAAATCGTCAAAATAAAAGTCGAGGTTTTAACCATACTATTCCCTTGCTTACGCATGATTCTATAGACCGTTGTGACTCCTTGGTCTCGCAGATTTTCCAAGATCACTTCATCATTTTCATCCTGTAGATCCCGACAAGTGATAACAACTCGGCGCGTTTTCAGGCTCCCATGCTCAGCAACTGCGATATTTATATTGTTCGACATGCGTTGAAGATTCAACAGTTTTTCAGCTTGTTTGTCTGTTTTCGTGTGAACCAACAATTTGCCGTCTTTGATTCGTTTCACGTTGGTCACCTTGCCATAGCAATTTCTGATGACCTTGTCAATCAGAAACGGTGAAACTTTTTCCAACGTTTGGCCTTCGTCCCTGCGTTGGATGACAAGGTAGCGTCCTTCAGTTCGTTGGAGTATCAAACCTAACGCTGGGAACCCCCTTCCACTCATCGCAGGAACTCCGCCACTGCCGCCGTGAGGCGACATGGCCTTACTCGCTTCTGCTCACTTTGTGTGATCGCTTTTTATCCGTCTGTTTGTGTTATTTCGCTGCCTTTCTATTCCTTTGCGTGGTGTCGCTCAACAGTCGGGATGCTCCGTGCTTTGTTGTGGTGAACAAAGCACCTTAGCGCATAATTGAACTGACTTTATTTCGTCTCCAGGCACTTTTTCCACTTCACTCCAATTCGATGTGATGAATTTGTTGATTATCTATCGCGTGGGAAAATTTCCCGCGGATACACAAACTAATACTATAGAAAAATCGTTATCTTAATCCGGCACAATAACCGCGTCGACGCACTGTTTATATCCCGAACTCGAATGCCGTGTAATTTGAAAATTCTCATTTTCGTACGATTTCGAATCATGCTGATGAAAAATCACTGATAGCGTCTCTTACTACTGCTATAACGGAGCGAAACCAATGACACCGCTGCTGCAAGCGAAACCTTTGTCCACTCCAACTTCCCGCATTATGGATTCAGTTTAATTAACCAGCTCAACCGCAATTCGGCTTCTAGTCAACATTTTTCAACCACGACGTTGTTTGGACTACCGGGATGCATGCCTGTTAGCTTTATGGAAGCCCCTCATCCCCTCGTCACAGACGAGTTCATACTGCCAGCGACCAACAGCCATCCCGGTCCTGTGTACGAGTGTGGAGAAGGGGTCTTCCAGGCATGTACTGAGATAATGTGAGTAATTCACCACCGATAACATATGCAGGCAAGTAAGCGCACTCTTCGAACAATTCACTTTCTGTAATGTCAATCGCTTCTAGTGCTACCAACGCGGAAAGAACAATGAATGCCAAGTCATCTGACCGCTTGTTTTCAATATATTATCAGAACGTCGGAGGCATACGGACTAAAATCTACCGACTCCGCTTGCAGCTATCCAGTTGCGATTACGATGTAGTCGTGTTCCCTGAAACATGGCTAAAATTGGATATCGCCAGTGCAGAAATTTCGTCCGATTATACAATATTTCGATGCGATCGTAGCTCATTGACCAGCACCCACTCGCGGGAAGGCGGAGTTCTGATTGCTGTTAAAGTTGTGAATCTATTTCGCTGCCAAATTGTGGCCAGCTTGAACAAGTTTCAGTTCAAGTGAAATCTGAACATCGTTTACTTTACATTACTGCTATCTATCTTCCACCCAACGCTTCTCTTGATCTGTTTATCGCTCATGTGAATGCAGTGCAGCTTATGTCGGACACTTCTTCTGAAACTGGCTTAATTTTCACGCTAGGAGACTTTAATTTTCCTAATCAACAGTGGCAATTAGACTAATACGTTAATGGCTACATTCCATCGAATATCTCGTCAGGGATCGAACAATGTCTTATAGAAACTATGCTCGCGTCTGGTATGCATCAGGTCAACGATATTGTAAATATAACCGGCAGACTCCTCGATCTTGTGTTTGTCGGAACATATTGACTTCATAGCATCACCAACATCACTCTAACTGATTGACGATCATAACGCACCATTTGTTATACTACTTAATGCCAGCTGTAATAGCGCAACCACACTGGACAATGAGGCTGTGAGACTAAATTTCACTACCCGTCATTCAATTTTTCGCTGTCGAAGTACTGAAAGTCATGGATGATCTCGACGTAGATGAAGGCCCTGGAACTGATGGAATTCCATCCATGCTGCTGAAGAATTGCTCCAATGCGCTCAGGGCCGGCGAAACACTTTTTTTACGAGTGGGTAGTAAGATTTGGAGTGATTGCTTCTCGTAGTGACGAACCGGATTTCCGGATAATACCTGGTAGTTATTTGAAATACCCCCTTGATAACGGGCTGTATAACCGACGGCTCAGCGAAAATGTGTTTGTTGATTACTGATAGTGCAAAATTTAATGTTCTACAGCCAAGTACCAATTACTCTATTCTTTTAAATTTCGTTGCATTAATTTTCTTCCGATAAAACCTTCTTTGCGTGGGTACTGAAGCCCGCATGATAGTGTTGACAACATACATCTCCTATGGCTCAATGGAGGTCGGTTTGGATATTTCTCCGATGGCAATATAATGCCTTCCTTTGTTTTGATGTGTGTCTTTGTTTTGTTCCTTTCTCAAGGATTTTTATTAACGTGTCCACTAGAAAACAGACAGAGAAAGAATGACCCGGATCGGTGAGTGACATTCTCGCCATCCCTGTCATTCTTTCTCTGTCTGTTTTCCAGTGGACACGTTCATAAGAATATAATGCCGATAAATCTCCTTTTCGATATAAATTATATTCATCTAATGCAGCAGGCCGTTGGAAGGTCTACTTCCGGACCGAAGATAACCCATTTAACATCATCGATATATCGCGCAAACTAACCTAACTACACCCGGCCGTGTACGAAGAAGTATCTTGTCTATATACCCGCCTGGGAAGTAGAGATTGATGGTGTTATCCCAGACATTGTTCCCCTATACATCGCACCTCAGCTCGTTCAAGAAGACTTCAACTCCCACGGTATGCCATAGGGTTTTCTTTACGTTGATAACCGAACTATCTTACTGCATGATATTCGCGAAAATTTCAACATGATCATGACTACTCCACCACAGTCGTTAAGCGCATTGGATTTATCATTGTACTCGACCTCAATTAGTGTGCCTGTTGATTGGAACTGCTACGAGTTCACTATATCCGAAAAATCGAATCAAAACAAGAAATTCCTCCGGTGGAAGTATACAACGTTTTAAGTGGCTTGATTATCGACACTGCAATTATTGTTCAGGCCAAAAGAGAACAGCAGTGGACGGTCTCCGTTTTCGTGGTGGGTAGAGAGTACTCAGCATTGTAGGCGGAAAGGTCCTATAACGATTTTTTGAATGTCGAATCGCCCGATTTTTTTCGAATATACGTTAGTTGAATATTGAAAACGCGATTATTGGCACCGGTTTGTCGGAGGATTAACGAGAGAAATGTGTTTGAAAAGAATGAAAATAATGTTTCATCTGGTGAAACCAAGAATCCTTTTTTGGCGACAACTTCGTGCCAAATAGATCTACATTCAAACAATTGATGTTTTGCGATAAAATTGAACACACAAATTTATCTGACAGCAAAGATGCTCGCGCTAAACATTGTAGTGCGCATATCACTGTAGTGTTCGTTAGATGATGACAGCTATGCATCGCTTCTAAGCTAATTATTATGACAGTAGTGGTGAGGGTGATCATAAAAGAGGCTGTGCTGCATATATTCTCCCCACAAAACTAATGGTTTTTTATTTACCCATCAACGACCATATCCACATCGTTACAGTTCCTTGCATTTTTTAGGGAAAACATGGAAGTTCCTTAGTTCTTTAGCTGAAAAATCATATCAGATTACCTTAGTTTGAATTCTTTCGCATTGTTCCATTCCGGGTAATGAGACACTTAGATTAGAATGGTATTGAGAAAAGGCGTACAGTTCGGCATTAGAAGGTGATATTCATAAAAGATCGCATAGCTTCAAAGAGTTTTCAGTAGTTCTTGTGAGCTGATGCTCGAAAATTGGCAAATTTCGTGGAACAATGGAAATTTAGGAATCTCAAAGGCAAAAACAAGCCTTGGGGGATGAATAAGGCTCGTGACCTAAAATGATTTTATAGAGGTGAGGCTACATGATTTATCACCGCGTACTCCCTGTGAATCAATTACAAAATACATGTCGCAATTCGGAGAGGTGGAATCCGTTACACCTGATACTTGGAGAAACTTCTTCCCGGGTACTCCTAACGGTGTTCTTGTGAAGAGGATGTGAATGGAAAGACCTATTCTCTCCCACTTGACTATACAATTCAAATGTAACGGAACTAACATTAAACAGACCACGCTATGCATCCACGAAGGGCAAACACCTACGTGCAAATACTGCAACCAGACGGTACATCATGGATCATCTTCGGAAAACCAATCCGAACCACAGACTTCAATACCATCACCAGAACCACAAACGGTTACTATTTTTGTGGCAACTGTTCAGACCATAATAACTATAAAAGCAGCATCTAATGCTTCAGAATCCACTGTTAGCACCATCGGCGAGGAAGCCAATACCAATGACAACGGCTTTACTCTCGTAACACGCAAAGGCAATAAGAAAGGAGGATCATCCGATCGTGAATATGTAGACACCCTAGACGATGATGATATCGACGGGACAAAAGAAAATTAATCGACCCACAAGATGCACTAGACGAACAGATGAATGGTACCTTGCCACGAAAGAAGATCTCCCCGCGCAATAGAAAGTAGCGTGGACGAGACCCGAAGGATACTTCATAATATTTAATTTTATTCATTTTTATTTTTACATATTGTAATGATTTAATAGACCCACTGCTTCGTTAAGTTACCACAATGAGCCGCGTCGAATAAACGAAATCCAAAATAAAAGGCTCGTGACCTCATTCGGATGACATCTCGGGTCATGTCCAGTCATTATACGTTGGATGAGCATCTCCAGTGTAGAGGGGTCGCTGTGCGCGGTCTCTGCGGTTATAGTGACGATTATCGCAACATTGAACATGTTGTCTGGTCGTGCGCCTAGTGCTCTAACGCCAATCCCTTCGGCCTCTTTCCAGTCCGAGATGTGCTAGCTATCCTCGATCTCCATATATGTCTCTCATAGACAAATTTTTAAACTCGATAGATAGCCAAATTTAGATATTTCTTCTCATTTGGTTGATATGCTAACAGCTACCTGAATGTCCTGATGTCCTGCAGTATTCTTCCGTTTGCCAAAAAGCTGCAAGTTTAATTTGTTCTTTTCCCTGTCATTGTTGTCATCCCACTTTTCACTTTCCCTGATACCCTCTCTGCTACTCTGATGTTAAAATCAATATTTCCAACTGCATCCTTAAGTATGAATAAAAATGCACTAATGTTTTTGCCTTTCTCATATAGAAAGGTTATGCAATCACTCTGAAAAACGTCAACCTAATCCCGGCCCGGAGGGCCGAGTGTCATATCCCATTCGACTCAGTTCGTCGAGATCGGAAAAAGTCTGTATGTGTGTGTGTATGTGTGTATGTATGTGTGTATGTGTGTGTGTATGTGTGTGTGTATGTATGTGCGTATGTGTCAAATAATGTCACTCATTTTTCTCAGAGATGGCTGGACCGATTTGCCCAAACTTAGTCTCAAATGAAAGGTCCAACCTTCCCATCGGCTGCTATTGAATTTTTGATCGATCGAAATTCTGGTTCCGGAATTACGGGTTTCAGAGTGCGGCCACACAGAAATTTCTCATAAAAACTATAGGAAAAATTAAAAATAGAATTTTTATTTTTGATGCTAAATGTATTCAAGGTGCATAAAACGTCGAGATTTGATGCAAACACGAAAAAAATTTGACGAAGATTCACTTTTTTGGATTTTGCGCATTTTTGCCTTTCTCATATAGAAAGGTTATGCAATCACTCTGAAAAACGTCAACCTAATCCTATTAATCTAATTTTTTTTTTTTCGACTCGCATAAGGTTTCTGGATTTTAACAGGGGCGTAGTTGATGGTTTACGGAGAGGGGTTACACCCCCCCTCTACTGTTCACTCCCCTCCTTTAAAAATCTCCTTAAATCACCCCTCAGACCACCACCTCATACCCCTCCCTTTCAACCCCATCATCTTTAAACCACCACTATATTACAAAGCATGCCAATTTAAGCTGGGGAGTCGTTCGTTCATGGGACTTTCGCCCTCCTCACATACCCATCCCCGCATGACAAAATGAGTTAGCAAGCAGATAACATTGATCTAATGCTGATTAGGCTAATGGAGTATGATATTTTTTTTGTTTCAAGTGTTTCACCGTCGACACGTAGCTCATCAAGTTCGTGGCTGGTATGCCATTGTGTATAAGTGCAAAGTGTCCTAAGAATGTAATGGACATTTCCACAATTATGTTGAACATAAAAAGCCTCCGTGCCATAGTTTAGAGAAATGGGAAAGGCACAATTGCACCGCTAGGTGGATTAAAACAGGTTTTTTTTCTGCATATCGATCTGAATTCCTTGTTATAAGATGCAGATGTGTCAAAATATATTCCCCTTACCTTTAATAAAAAAAAGTTTAAATTTTAAACAAATCCTTATTATTATACCATATTTTCAAGAAATTTAAATTAAAAGCCAAAAGAAATTTGTATCTGAATTAAAAATGAAATTCTATCGTTCCATCGTTCCGAAATTCGTAATCGCGTCCGGAAACTGTAATCGCGTCGTGAACTATCGGGGCGTTTCTATTTCATGTTGTTTAAGCAATTTTTTTGAAAAACTGGATCCACACCGTGTTGTACAATGTTTCATCCTCAATAATCTGTCACTGCCAACAATGTTTTTTCAAACATCGCTCCGCGACTACTAATAAAATGTGTTACGTCAACACCTTGTGCCACGAAATTGAGCTCAGGCGACAAGTTGATTCAGTTTATGTGGGCAAAAGCCTCCGACGTCGAAATTCCGATGTCGAAATTCCGGCTTCAACATTCCGACGTTGAACTTCCGATGTCGAAATTCCGACGTCGAAAATTCGGGCGTCAACATTCCGACGTCGACGTCGAAACTCCGATGTCGAAATTCCGACGTCGAAATTCCGACGTCGAAAGCAAGACGTCGAAATTCCAACGTCAAAATACCAACGTTGGAATTTTACGATCAGAATTTCGACGCCGGTACTCTAACTTTGGACTTTTGAAATGTTTTCTCAAATATGTGACAAATTCAAATTGGTTTTCGAACTGCGTATAACTCCCTTAACTCACATTTCCGACGTGGTAATTCCGATATAAAAATTCCGATGTCGAAATTACGTGTGAGTTATGGGAGTTATACGCCGTAAGTGTTTCAAAACCAATTTGAATTTGTCACATATTTGAGAAAACATTTCAAATGCCCAAAGTTAGAGTTCCGACGTCGAAATACCGACGTCGAAATTCCGATGGTAAAACTTCGACGTCGGAAATTCGACGTCCAAAATCCTGCGTCGGAATTGTAACGTCCGAAATCCAACGTCGGAATTTCGACGTCCAAAATCCGACGTCGGTGTTTCGACGTTGGAATTTAAACGTCGGAATTTGGACATAAGAATGTCGAGGTGGAAATGTGTGTTACTGGAGTAATTCGTAGTAAGTGTTTCAAAACCAATTTGGAATATTTCAGAAAACATTCAACATCTGAATTTAGACTTCGGAATTTCAACGTCAAATTTTGACCTCGGAATTTTACCATCAGAATTACGACGTCGGAATTCTAACTTTGGGCTTTTGAAATGCTTTCTCAAATATGTGTACAAATTCGATTTTGTTTTGAAATACTTTCTTCGTATAACTCCCGTAACTAACATTTCCGACGTCAGAATTCCTACGATAATGTAGAAAAATTCCTTACCTCATTTATTATACGTAAAATGTATCCCCGTAGGATCCATTGTTTCATCGTCGGCAAATTCGACGCTGTAACTGGCGAAAGCATCTCCGGAAGCAACGCTGTCACTACACGATGTCAACAATGTTCGAAAGATATCAGTAACACCATTCCGAGACAGTCAATTCCCCGTCGCGCGCCAAGTACGCTTAGGACAAGGAACCCCACAGAAAAACATGTCTGCCTATATTAGGAAGCCATTGGATTTTATTTGGTTGAAATAATAAAAATGAACAGCCCTTTAGCGATTTACACGATACCTTTTTGCTATCGCAAAATAGCGTAGCTAGCGAGCTTATCGATGACGGTTAACATTGGGAATTAAGTTTTATGAGATACGGTTTGCTTTTTGACGAAGAGACATCTATTGAGTTACTGTGTTGGATCGATTTTTTTGCAGGTTTGTCTAGAACAGTCTGTTTTTACTTCGGTAAGAAACACTCGTTGATTGCTGACATCGCGCGTCTGCATCTTGGGTCACGAATACTTTACATGTTACTTGCATATAATATATTATCTCAAAAAAGATTATTTCTTTGTTTTATGTCATTTTCAGTCAGTTCAATATCACAGCATCCTTTTCTAATAGTAATTCCGCACTGACACAATTTTATTTTAAATGAGAAATGGCTCTTCTCAGAGACTCCAATTCATTGAACGGTCCTTCTGAAAATCAACAAAATAATCAATATGAAAAATAACACATCTGTTTGAACAAACAAACAGACAAGACAGAAGAAAAAGGTGCGGACCAAAGCAAACACAGAAGGCCATGTCGTCGGCGCTGTGAAATGCGTGTTCGCAGCAGATTTCTACCGGCTCTGATCGGGTTCATTGTTTTGGTGGATGCATGCAAATTCTGCACATCAAATGTTCGAATTTGAGTATTTCCGCGGCGAATGCTATGAAGGACAACGTAGCTCTGAAGTACGTGTGTTCGGAGTGTCGCAAAAACAACTCTGCCTTAATGACGCGAGTAAGAGATGCGTTGAGATTGCAAGTGTTTAGTGATGTTGTGGATAATCTCGAAGGCGTGATACAAAAGGGTAGCTGGTATTTGCGAGGCTGAAAAATCCATGTTCCCCCGAATGATGTCTGCACTAGAGGAAGTGGTAAGAAATGAAGTTGCTGTAGCTCATAATTCGTCCGAAGTCGACTCAATCGCTCGTCCCAATACAACCAGTACATACGCAAGCGCAGTACGTGGCACAGAAGCTCTGTCACGCTCGAAGGCAAAACGGACAGGTACGACAGAGCGACCAGCACTGTAAAATAACTCATTCGATTTTCCCACAATCGAGGAAGGTGGTCTTTTAAGGTCTGGAAAGCGTCGCAGAATTATCCGTGATAACGAGCACGACGTTGTGCAGAATGAAAATCTTTCGCCAGCTTTTACTGAGTGTGAAAATAAAACGCCAGTACCGAAGTCAAAAACTGCGCGAAAGATCGAACAAACGGTGATTTTCAATCCAAAAACTTCTCAAGTAGCTGAAATAACCAAAAAAAGACATCCGAATTAACCTTGATCCGACTACATTCTTTGTCAAAGATGTGAGATTTAAAGATAATGGCGCGGTAGCCGTTAGACGTGATTCTAGCGAACTCGCTCTAAAACTGGTGTCCACTTCCAAAGAGTTGACATCGAGATTCAAAAACCGCTCAAACCCAGAATCAAAGTAACTGGAATCTCGGAAGAGTTTGCCCAGGATGAAATTTTTGGAAAACTAAAAGCACAGAACAGTCTGCCGGAATCCTGTGAGCTTAAGATCGTGAAATCTCAGAAAGAGTGCATGTGCAGAACAATCCCTTTGTAATAACATTGGAAACTGATGGCAACACCTACAACTGCTTGCTAAAACTTCAACGTGTCAACATTGGCTGGGACCGCTGCCGGATCTTCGAAGACGTCGATGATTTCCGATGCTACAATTGCTCCGAATATGGCCACAAAGCACAGGCCTGCTCCAAGCCAGTATGTTGCCCAAAATGTGCGGAAGGCCACGAAGCCAAAGACTGCGAAGCCGCTAACGCGAAGTGTGTGAACTGTGTTGGAATGAATGCAGCAGCAAAGTCTATCACCGAGAAAATGAACGAGAATCACGCTGCGTGGAGTTTGGATTGCCCACTTTATTCAAGGCGCCGGAAGCTGGCTAGATCGAGGATTGATTACTCGTAGCAATTACCTGTAATAATGGAGCTGTCCGGAAAGGAAACCAGTGCCTACCCTGGTTCGCCAGGTAAAAAAATCGAGAATATATGTCTTCACGAAGCTAGGATCAGGGATGTTATGCACCTCGGAGCAAATAAAGAGAAGAATAACAAACGCTCTTTGCACTTTTCATGCGAACCACCGCTCTTCTCTTTCGCAATAAACCTCTTCACTCCGATGCGTGTTGCTCCCACACGTGTATTCTACTCCATGGCTGCACGCCACAAAGAGTAGAAATAAAGAGGCTCTTTAGTGTGTATCTTGGTCCCACGCGCACGTAAGTAGAGAAGGCAACCAAAAAACATTTTTAAAACGTTCTTACGATCAAACTTTATCTGAATTGTAGTTTGATTCGTTTTCCTACCTGCTTTCCAGTGAGGGGAGGCACAAAAAGTGGCTCTTCAAGGTGACTCTTTGAACGAAATTGTGCAGCTCTTGGTGCACAGATCTTACTCTTTTTCGTATTCATGTTTCTCTTTGTGCGGTTGTTCTGCACATCGCAGTGTTTTTGTGCTGCTCTATTTTTAATCGCTGTATTTCGCTCATTGTGTGAGCAAATAACAAGTCTAGCTAGGATTGATACTGCAATCATATTGAGAGAAACCTCACAATTACAGACGTTGCAGTTCACGCTCGTCAACCTACCTAGACCACAAACTACAAGCTCGGGAAATCATTTGGAAACTAGTGCCAATCCTGGTTCGACAGGTAAAAATATAGAGCGTATATGTCTTCCCGAAGCTAGGTCTGATGCTACACACACGTTGAAAGAGTTTACCCATTTGCAGACACAATCTCCCACTGTTTCACATGATCACCTCAACGGCATCTTGCTTTATTACCAGAACGTACGTGGCTTACGAACCAAAATTTATGCTGCTTTTCTTGCTGTACGTGATTGCAACTTCGATGTCATTATTATGACAGAAACTGGTCTTGATGATCGAACTACAACTTTTCGGCAGTTCCTATAATATATTTCGTTGCGATAGGAACAAAACCAACAATGCGAAATCCACCTTCGGAGGTGTTCTGATCGCTGTTGCACAGCAACATTCTAGTTCACGTGTGAACATTATCCACGGGACTAATCTGGAACAAGTCTGCGTATCGGCATTCATCAATGGACGTAAGTTTTTTCTTTGTGCAATGTATATTCCTCCAGATAACAGTAGAGATGTCTGTATGATTGCAGGGGCGGCGAAACACCCGAGTGGGTAGAAAGCATAGGGTGAGGGGTCCATTAGTAAGGATTTTTTCCCTTTTCGCAATACACACGCTTACATTACATTCACATTAAATCACGTTCGTTTATGCAAAGGGAATTGTGGTACATCGATGTTTTCAAATGTGTGTAGTGCGAGATACATGCGTTGCACATCTAAATTTTTTGAAACGGTTCAAAATTTCGAGTTTTTTTACCAATTTAACCAATCATACAGGGCCGGCGGAAAGCGTGGGTAGTATGGGTAGTAATACCCAGTCGAAATTACCCACTCGGTTATTTTCGACTGGGTATTAGTACCCATACTACCCACGCTTTCCGCCGGCCCTGTATGATTGAGTCACACATTGCATCAGTGCGTGAGCTTCGTGACAAGGGATCAATTGAGGACACTGTCTTGGTTTGCGGAGATTACAATCAACAACGCTTGAGTTGGTTATCGCATGACAACGTAACCCATGTTGAAAATGCTGCCCAGTTGCCGCCAACAAGCTCCGCCTTAATTGAGGGAATGGATTTTTTAAATCTTAACCAGTTTAATGTACATACCAATCAAATCGGACGGGTCCTTGACTTAGTTTTCTGCTCGATGGACCACAACATTTCGATCGAGAAGTCAGTATCCCCCCTTCTACCCGTCGACACGCACCACCCTCCGCTAGTTGTCACGATGCAATCGCCTAGTTGTCCGGCTATGCCGGTAGTTGTTCCAGCTAGCTAACAGCTGAATTATCGCAGGATTGATTTTTCCGAGCTGTGTGATTATTTGCTCCATCTGGATTGGTCAACGCATCTAGAAAACAGCGATGCAGATGCAATGACTACAAACTTCTGCCGAGTAATTCAGGACTGGCTGCAGAATAATGTCCCTGTAAAAGGACAGCCTGTTTCCCCGGCGTGGAGTACATCGACGCTGTGATCCCTTCGCCGAAAACGAAATACGTGCCAACGCAAACTTCGTCGCAAACGGTCGCCGGCTGCAAGTCACGACTTTCACGTTGCTAGTGAAGCATACCGGAATCTTAACGCTGTTCTGTATAGATCGTATGTACAATGAGTTCAATTCGGCTTACGAAGTAATCCTAAAGGATTTTGGAACTTTGTGAATTCTAAACGGAAAAATTCCAGCGTTCCTTCCAATGTGTACCTCGATGAAAAGGCAGCGTCGTCCACTGCAACAGCCTGTGAATCATTTCGCCTCCGTCTTTGCTCCCTGATCAGCGTCTGATCAGGAAACCGAAATCGCATTAGGAACTGTTCCGCAAGATATCGCTAATTTAAGTACCTTTTTGGTTTCACCTGACATGGTAATAGCAGCTGCAAGAAAGCTAAACAGCTCTTTCTCCCCTGGACCGGATGGGTTTTCAGCTGCCTTTTACTGTTGCTGTGCCGTCGCTTTGGCTGAACCTTTGTCTCGCATCTTCAACCAATCGTAGGACCAGGCTAAGTTCCCCGACGTTTGGAAGCAATCCTACATGTTCCCGGTGTTCAAAGCCGAAGATAAGCGAAATATCAAGCAGTACCGCGGAATAACGAATCTTTCAGCTGGATCTAAGTTGTTTGAAATTGTTGTCAATCAATTCATCCTCATCCGTACAGGAAGTTTCATCTCCCCAGACCAACATGGCTTCATGCCCGGGCGATCCGTTTTAACAAACCTGCTCGAATTTACGTCAACCTGCATCAATTGCATGGAGAAGAAAACACAAGTGGACACTATATACACAGATTTGAAAGCAGCTTTTGACCGAATCGACCATGAAATTCTTCTCAAAAAGTTGTACAAGTTAGGAACGTCTGACAAGCTCACATCGTGGCTACGATCCTATCTTACGCACAGAACGCTTTGTGTGAAATTGGACTCTTGTATATCGGCTCCGTTTACCAATAGATCAGGTGTACCGCAAGGCAGCAATCTGGACCCACTACTTTTCTCACTGCTTTTTAGTGATGTAGCAGTAGTGTTAGGTTCCGGGTGCAAGCTCATATTTACTGACGACCTTAAGCTGTACTTAGTCATCCAGTCAGTCCAGGACTGCCGCTAGCTGTAAGCACTTTTGGATCGCTTTGTAAAGTGGTGTCGAATGAATCAGCTTACCGTAAATATTGCCAAATGCTCCGTGAGGACGTTGTTACATTGAAATCTGTATTTTTTCGAGAAAAAAATTGGAAATCTGCATCACGGGAGAAAAATTCTGTATCGAAAATCTGTATTCGAAAATTAACTAGAAGCTGCCCAAAAAATAATATTTTGGCAATGAAAAATTAGTTAATCTTTGTCTGAAGAACAAATGATATCAAAATTTGGCACTTTTGTTCCACGGCTTAGTAGTTTCTTAAGATCTGAACTATATAGGGTGCCTTTTAAGTGTTATCCGAACTTCTGATAGGCTGGGTACTACATATCTACGCTGAAAAACTGTAAAATCTGTATTTAGCCAAAAATCTGTAATCTGTACATACAGAATCTTGGTCGTAAATTATCGAGAAAAATCTGTAAAATACAGAATAATCTGTATATGTGGTAACCCTGGCTACAAAGAGTCAATGATGTGTGTGACCTGGGTGTAATTCTTGACCACAAACTGTCCTTCAATTCTCATATGACCAACATAATTGCGAAAGCAAATCGGCAGTTGGGATTTATTTCGAAGATTTCGCGGGTTTTTACGGATCCTTACTGTCTAAAATCCCTATACTGCGCATTGGTTAGACCAATCCTCGAGTTCGTCTCAGCGGTTTGGAATCCGCATCACCTAACTTGGTGTTTAAAATTGGAAAGAGTACAGAAAAGTTTTATACGCTTAGCTCTTAGGAACATGTCTTGGCGGGACCCGCAAAATACACCACCGTATCGTGACCGTTGCCAGCTGCTCAATTTGGAGACTTTAGAATGTCGTCGTAGTATCCAGCAAGCTACTACCTTGGTGAAAATCTTAAATGGAGAATGTGTGAATGCGCTTGAACTGCTGTCCCGCTTAGATTTCCGAGTAGCGAGGAGAACACGTGATACATCACTATTATTGCCGAGGTTCCATACGACATCTTTTGGATTCCATGAGCCACTGCCTTCAATGATTCGAACCTTTTCTCGTGCTGACGGTGCCTTTGAGTTTGGTGACCAGAGCTTAAAAAAATTGATATCCCTGCATGAACTTGAAAGAAATCAAAATTCAATTCATGCCCGTTGCGATGAATGAAATTTTTGGTTCGTTTCCCTCGTCATTCATGTTCAGTTTCAGAAGCAAAGTGAATTTTGTTTTTATGCTAGCTCTGAGAGGTATTATTGAGCAAAAGTGCACCAGATATAGATTACGCATTTCACGTATACTCGTAAATGTAGAAGATTCTAACTTTTGCCTTCAAACTGTCGACATAATAACAAATGAATGCTTTGGTTGATGAATGAATTTATATTTCCTCTGCACTCAAGCATTCGATTCTGCATGAAATTTCAGTCCGTTGGAAAGTGAATGAATGAGGGAGGCGTTGAATCGGAATGTCGGTTTCGGTATATGCAAGCAGAAATAGGTAATTGATTTTGAAATTTCGTGGCACTGTTGGTGACTCCTCGAAAATATTTGCAAGAAATTTAAGACGATTGCGTTTACTGTGATTATTATGTGTATTAGTAATAAGAAACCTAACATGTAATTTTACTTGACTTTATACTTTTAACCTTTCGAAAAAATAATGGTTTTTACGTCCATTTGAGGGTGGTGCCTGGTAGGAGGAGGCCAACTCAAACGGACTTTTTCCCACCCGAATCATTTAGACTATAATGTCCGATGATACATGAATAAATAAATAAATAACTTGAAAATAACAAATCATACAAAACCATACGTAAGAAATTCAATTCGATTAATATTATTCCTCCAAAAATACCTACAAATAGAAAGAAAATTATACTCAAAATATTTTACATTTAGTAGTGTAGTCCTACGTCAACACTTCGTACAACTCCTGCAAGGGCTGTCCCTTTTAGTTTTTCTATTAGTCCACTATTTTGAAGTGAAATAGTCAAGGTCAGTGAGTCCTGTGGACACTTGAAGCCAACGCACTAACTGGCAGAAGGTGAAACATACGAACTTCTAATTCCAAATGTGTACCCTTTAAGTAGCGGTATAAATACATACCAAGTGAGCTTCTTGCGAATGCAATGACGGCCTGGACAGCTTGTTCAAGACAAGTAAACCCACGTACAAATGGATAAGAATTGAATGCGATGAATCTGAACTGTACTGGAACCATCTATCTGAGCAAAGAATCAAATGAATAAACAATTTCGACTTGCCTCGGCTTCCAAGCGCCCTAAAGTCAGGGTTGTATCTTTTTCCCGAGTAGAAAGTTGTTTGGTTATTGCGTTCCTGCTTCATGTGAATCTCGTTGTAATTGTTGTCGTATTCTGCGGTTCACATAAGTTGGAAGCTGTTTAAAATATTTCTTTTTTATTGGATAAAGTTCTCACATTTAAAATTCAAAGATTTGTTCTATTACTGATTCCGTTGGAATCGCTTCCAAAAATATTATTCGGTTCTCAAATCATTAAAAGTAATATGCGCAAGCAAATGATTAGTTCAAGTAAACAGAGTAAATTCAATATGAAGTTTAACTTCCTACCTGTCTAGTTTAATTTTGGACGTCTAACTTGACCCGCATATCACGTTTCCTGAATAACATTTAATATGGGAATCGGAATAATCCATGTCGGTCAAGACGGAAATATCTGCAGGTTATATTCTCCCGATATGCAGGAGAAGGGTTTCAAACAAGATAAAGGATAATTGCTGCACGATCAAAGTTTGTTCTACGTAAAAAAAAACGAAAACCTATTTAGCAACGTGCTGCAAATCGTGCCCCAAATGGTCACCAACAATTCCAAAAACACGTGTCCGTTTTTCGATTTCAAACACTTCCCATTCGGAGGCTGTTAGCAGATCCCAGTTGACATAGCATTAATATTGGATATCTATCGCATCTACACCCCCGATACGGGTTTAAACCCTGTTGGCACCATATTTCCTCCACCGTCACATCATCATGAATAGTCATTTCGGTCCGGATAACCCGTTCGTTTGGTTTCCACTTGGCCGAGTTGCTACAGTTGTTCTGTGCCGAGCGTTTTATTCTCCACCAGGTCCACTACTCGACCGGCCGGCGGTGGCACCAAATGCGAAGGGGATGGGGCCGGGGAAGGTTAAATAGAAGGAGCTACCAGTAGAGCGCGGGATACAATTGCCCAATCCGACTCGCACAGATGGATATGGTGGTGCAAACATCGCATCATCATTATCATTTTCCCAGCGTCTGGTTCTGGCACGCTGAAAATGATTGGATCTTTCGTTCCGCTTATCTATCCATTCGGAAGGGGAAAGGTCTATGCAAACCCTATTGCAGCGGCGGAGATGGTGGAAAAAGTACGTACTTACTTTGGAATATGCTTACACTTCATTTGCAAGACCTTTCGCTTTCTTACTACAATGGGAAGAAGAATTTTTTTTCCTGAGAAAGCACCTCAACGTGCCGAAGATCCGATTGCCACCGTTGCATGAAAATATCCCGAGGTTATACTGCTTCAAGGCGCCGACAGAATGGCAACAAGACCAATAAATGTGGACAGTGGAAAACATTTTCGAAATTGTTGAGATTTCAAGTGGAAAAGAATTCTAGAAAAGACGAGCATCGCAACTACGCTGGCAAAAACTACAAACCCTAGGTACGACTCTGCGCATCAATTCCATAAATTTTCCTGAAAATGTTTCACACCAGAGGGCGTTCAAGTGCGCTTCCGCATAAATGGAAACCTATAGCCGCAGCACCGGAGCTATTGAAGTAGAAAAAGTGCCGAAGCCACAACTCTTCTACCGGTTCGAGTGATAGTCAAAATCTACGCACTGCCAAGGATCGGCTCAAAGCTGATGGGTGTTGATTGTTATTTAGTTTTATGTCCTCTTTTCTTGAAGGATGGTATAACCCGGACCCCATTATTGACGCTGACTAGAAACCATTTTCAGGATCGCCAGATTCGAGCTCTCAAAATTGCTTGACTCGACCAGTATAGTAGGATAAATTGTTAAACCCTCGTCGGTCGGTCCGTCGGTGGTTGGTGAAATGCGGTCAGGCCAAAAAAGCACAATACCAATCAAAATCCAATTCCTGGACGCTGATTTTTTACGACCCGGCCCCGTCGTCGTTACCGACTTAGGGTTCTCCACGGTGATGGATCGAAGATTTCCCTGTTTACGATTATGGTTGCAATAATTGCGATTCCGTTAGAGTGCTCATCGAGAGCGCTGGTGATGTTGTAAATTGAATAAAATTGCTATTACGCGAAGTGCTCGATCTGAATGAATAAGAAATCTTGGTTGAAAACGTCAACTCATATTTTCACGGTAATTCGCTACGCTGCTGAATCCATTTGGTCTTATTCAGATGCACTTTCGTTGCTGGATCGGGGTTTTTTTTTATGGTTGAAGGGTTTGCTGTACTCAAAAGCGAATTATTATATTATTTTCGCCACACCAACAGATTTGAATGGGTTTATTGACTATTTTATTTGAAAAGTTTGAAGCACAAACATTTAGACTACAATTGCGTGTCAATTCGTACGGTGACTCTCCAACCGATAAGACGTGCAGAGTGACGCTGTGAAGTATACTGTGAAGCCTGATAATCCACTTTCAATCTTGTGCGTTCTCCGCCTCTTTGAGGTTTTGGCATTTTTCCTTCTTTTGTGTGTACGCGTTTACCGTTATTCGATCAGCAGAGCAGTGGCAGTGTTTCTTTTCATTGTGAACCGCCTGGATACTATTAAACAAAGATAAGTACCGTTTTTATATGACCTTCTCTACTCTTGCCTCTCCTACCATCCTGCACTGGACAATATGCCCGTGAGAAAATTACTTTCCCTGACAATGATTTGCCTCAAAGTGAGATGGATGTCGAAATAAAATCGTACCCCCCCTGCTGAAACTTTATTCATGCTCATCAACCGTTCCCTTCGTGATCTTTCTTTGGGCCAACGGTAAAATTTGTTTCCATCTACTGGAGATTTCTCAAGTTCTAGCAGAACGATACTCAGAGATGTCAGAAATATCGAAAATTAGTCCTGGTAAGCTTCGGATCCAAATAGTTTCAAGCATGCCCAGGTATTGCATTTATCACTCATATGAGTAAATGAGTCCGGATAATTAACCACTCCAACAATAAAAACTCACATTTTCTCACGAAAAATTATTGACACTCATACAACTTCTCCAGATAAATAAAACCACCGGAGAATGAGCAAAATGAGCTTATCATGGTATCACTTTTGCGCTCGCTGCCTTTCTGGCGCTATTCCAAAACAAGTCTAACATACACTAGGGGAGAGTGGGTACGCTTGATCCCACTTTTGTTTTTTTCTCATAACTTTTCAATGAAATGAAAATCTCAATTGCAATATTCGCCTTCTTGTAGTGAATTCAAATTGTAAGAGCTATGAATAATGTGTAAATCCGAATACTATGTCCTATCAGTAATATGAACAGTTTTGAAAATCATGCCAAAACGAGGTTTTTGTAAAAACGTGTGGTAGCTTGATCCCCCGCCTACTAGAGCTAAAGAAACATAGCACACTATGACCCATGGACACGAAAGCTAACCACCTATCCTGACAAATTGATTAATAAGACTACCTTTTTAGATGCACGACAAACTTCAACCACAGTAAAAAGTCAAGACAAGTATTTGCGGTAAATCAGTGCTGTTTAACTGGCTTTTTCAACCATCAATAACTTATACCATCATTGTTTCACGGAAAAACATTTTAGATCAATTAATAGTGAAGGTACATTATGAAAATGATGTTTTGTATGTGTTGTGAAACTTTTTATTCGAAAAACGTGTTTTCCTAAGCAAAAGCCCCTAAAAAGTAAACGTACTTGAAAATATTAATAAATAATTTGTTTTACCTTTCTCATATAGAAAGGTTATGCAATATACTCTGAAAAATGTCAACCTAATCCCGGTCCGGAGGGCCGAGTGTTATATCCCATTCTACTCAGTTCGTCGAGATCGGAAAAAGTCTGTATGTGTGTGTCTGTGTGTGTATGGGTGTGTGTGTATGTATATGCGTATGTGTCAAATAAATGTCACTCATTTTTCTCAGAGATGGCTGGATCGATTTGCCCAAACTTAGTCTCAAATGAAAGGTGCAACCTTCCCATCGGCTGCTATTGAATTTTGGATCGATCGGAATTCAGGTTCCGGAATTACGGGTTTCAGAGTGCGGCCACACAGAAATTTCTCATATAAACTATAGGAAAAATTAAAAATAGAATTTTTTTTTATGCTAAATGTCTTCAACGTGCATGAAACGTCGAGCTTTGATGCAAACTCGAAAAAAAATTGACGACTATTAACTTTTTTGGATTTTGGCACATTTTTGCCTTTCTCATATAGAAAGGTTATGCAATCACTCTGAAAAACGTCAAACTAATCCCGGAGAGGGGTTACACCCTCCCTCTATCGTTCAGTCCTCTCCCTTAAAAATCTCCTTAAATCACCTCTCAGCGCGCATACCCCTCCCCTTCAACCCCATCATCTTTAAACCACCACTATATCACAAAGCATACCAATTTAAACTGGGGAATCGTTCGTTCATGGAACTTTCGCCCTCCTCACACACCCGCCCCCGCATGACAAAATAAGTTAGCAAGCAGATAACATTGATCTAATACTGATTAGGCTAATGAAGTACGATATTTTTTGTTTCAAGTGTTTCACCGTCGACACGTAGCTCATCAAGTTCGTGGCTGGCATGCCATTGTGTATAAATGCAAAGTGTACTAAGGATGTAATGGCCATTTCCACAACTATGTTGAACATAAAAAACCTCCGTGCTATAGGTTAGAGGAATGAGAAAGGCACAATTGCACCGCTAGGTGAATTAAAACAGGTTTTTTTTATTCATTTCGTTTATTTGATAAGTACAAATGCATTAGCTTGACGGTGCCAAATTCCTTTGTTTTACATTTTGGATATCTTAAAACTAGGAGGTTACAATGTTGAAATATTTTTTTTTTGCAAAAGAAAAGAAAGTTTACAGCTATCTTAAGACTAGAAATAAGATTCAATATACAAGAGAGGGCCAAAAGATTTTTTTCATGAAAAATTTTAAAACAAAGGATTCCGTTTGATATACAAGAGGGGGAGTAATGGTTATTTACGAAATATTTTACAGTTATCTTAAAACTAACAATATAGTTTAGTACACAAAAGGGGGAACAAATATTTATGAGAAATTTCACAGATATCTTGAAACTAGGAATACAATTCTATTTACAGGATGGAGGACAAGAGTTTCAATAAAGAGTAATATTACAGGTATCTTAAAGCTAGGAATACAGAAAACAAATTTGATTTTTTTTAACGAAGACTTATTCTTGGTTAAGATATTCAGAGGGTGGCTGGCTTATTTCCACATCAGTGTAGCAGCAGTTGTATCAAGGACAGGGGAGAGAAGGCGTATGGCGACAGGGAAAGAAGAGAAAAAACTTTCAATTTTCGCTAAAACGGGAGATCAGCGAAACAAATTTGCGCCTCAGTCTAGTAAGTCGTCGAGTACCGGATTGGCGGATGGTATTCTTCGGACCCGCGGGGAATCTTTCAAAAGTCATCGAACCTCCAGTCGCTCTCGCTTCCGTTTCCTTCTATGCAGGCGTAGTGGTAAGGGCGACGGCGGTTACATAGTGGCACTCTGGAGCTGATCGGTTCCACAAGGCAGGAGGAAACTTCTAAAAACGAGAAATAAAAGAGAGGGGCTAAATTGGGATATTTATCGTTTTTATGAAAGTATAAATAAGGGACATATAGGGGAAATCACGAGTTGCCAGCATATCTCGGACTGGTACATTGGGTGGTCTACCTCGGGCCCGAAGGGATTCCTTTAACTGAGACCTGGCGTCACAATACCCGGCGCACACCCAGACAACATACTCGATGTCGAGATAGCCCTCGTCACAAGCGCACAGACTACTTTCCGCAAGCCCAATACGCCGCAAATGCGCATCCAAGGTGTAGTGATTGGACATAAGTCGGGACATTACACGAATAAAATCCCGACCCACATCCATCCCTCCGAACCAAGGCTTCGTTGATACCTTTGGGATAATGGAATGTAGCCATCGTCCAAGTTCCCCATTGCTCCACGAGGTTTGCCAACTGTTCAATGTACACTCAGGTTTTTTTTTACGCGGGGGATACGAGCCGCGTAAATGAAAACCGCGTAAACGAAAACCGCGTAAATTTCAAAATCCGCGTAAATGAAAACCGCGTAAATTTCAAAATCGGCATAAATGAAAACCGCGTAAATTTCAAAATCCGCGTAAATGAAAACCGCGTAAATTTCAAAATCCGCGTAAATGAAGACCACTTAAATTTAAGAATCCGCGATAAAGGGAACCTCATTGATGGATACCGCGTAAATTTCAAAATCCGCGTAAATGAAAACCGCGTAAATTTCAAAATCCGCGTAAAAAAAAACCGCGTAAAAAAATACCGCGCAAAAAAAAACCGCGTAAAAAAAACTTGAGTGTACTCTGACGACAAATACTAAAAAATTCGTTAAAGCAGATTGGTCTTTCGTATATGTCACCATTTAATGCGCCCACCTTTGCTAATGAGTCGGCCTTTTCATTGCCCGGGATAGAGCAATGAGAGGGGACCCAAACAAAGGTAATTTGATAAGATTTTTCAGATAACGTACACAAGGACTCCCGTATCTTCCCCAGGAAATATGGGAATTGCTTTTTGGGCTTCATCGCACGAAGAGCCTCGATGGAGCTGAGGCTGTCCGAAATGATGAAGTAGTGATCTGTGGGCAGAGTGTCGATGATCCCAAGGGTGTACTGAATTGCAGCTAACTCTGCGACGTAAACTGAAGCGGGATCATTGAGCTTGAATGAAGCGGTGATAGTATTGTTGAAGATACCGAAGCCAGTGGACCCATCGAGATTTGATCCGTCAGTGTAGAACATTTTGTCACAGTCGACTTCTCGGAATTTATTATAAAATATATTGGGGATCACTTGCGGGCGTATATGGTCCGGGATTCCACGAATCTCTTCCTTCATGGATGTGTCGAAGAATACAGTAGAATCAGAAGTATCTAGGAAACGAACACGGCTGGGAGTATATGAAGAAGGATTAATGCTCTGTGCCATGTAGTCGAAGTACAAGGCCATAAATCGGGTTTGAGAATTAAGCTCGACGAGCCTCTCGAAGTTTTCAATCACCAACGGGTTCAGAATGTCGCATCGGATGAGCAATCGATATGAGAGTTCCCAAAATCGATTTTTTAGCGGAAGAACGCCCGCCAGCACTTCGAGACTCATCGTATGGGTCGAGTGCATGCAACCCAAGGCAATGCGCAAGCAACGATACTGGATTCTCTCAAGTTTGATGAAGTGTATGTTCGCAGCGGAGCGGAAACAGAAAGACCCGTACTCCATCACCGACAATATCGTTGTTTGGTACAACCTAATCAGGTCTCCTGGGTGAGCACCCCACCATGTTCCAGCTATTGTTCGGAGAAAATTGATCCTTTGTTGGCATTTCTGTTTCAGATACCTAATGTGACATCCCCAGGTACCTTTAGAGTCGAACCAGACCCCGAGATATTTAAATGTGAAAACCTGGTTGATCGTTGCACCCATTAATAAAAGCTGGAGTTGCGCCGGCTCACGCTTCCTAGAAAAAACAACCAACTCAGTTTTCTCCGTGGAGAACTCAATACCCAGCTGAAGAGCCCAAGCAGACAAATTGTCCAAGGTATTTTGTAATGGTCCTTGCAAGTCGGCAGCTTTGGGCCCTGTAACAGAGACCACCCCGTCGTCTGCAAGTTGCCTTAGCGTGCATGAATTGGCAAGACAATCGTCAATGTCATTCACGTAAAAATTGTAGAGCAGGGGACTTAGACATGAGCCCTGGGGAAGACCCATGTAGCTAAATCGCGATGTTGTTAAATCGCCATGCGAAAAGTGCATGTGCTTTTCAGACAACAGGTTTAGCAAAAAGTTATTTAAAATTGGCGAAAGACCATGCTGGTGCAGCTTCTCTGACAGAATGTAGATAGAAACTGAGTCAAAAGCCCCCTTAATATCCAAGAAGACTGATGCCATCTGCTCTTTGTTAGCATAGGCCATTTGGATTTCTGTAGAAAGCAACGCAAGGCAATCGTTCGTCCCTTTGCCTTTGCGGAAGCCAAATTGTGTATCTGACAGTAAGCCATTTGCTTCAACCCAATTGTCGAGGCGAAACAAAATCATTTTCTCGAACAACTTCCGAATACAGGACAGCATTGCAATCGGCCGATACGAGTTGTGGTCGGAGGCTGGTTTTCCTGGTTTTTGGATGGCGATGACCTTCACTTGCCTCCATTCATAAGGGACAATGTTACCCTCAAGAAACTTGTTAAATAAATTCAACAAGCGCCTTTTTGCAGTGTCAGGCAGATTCTTCAGCAAGTTGAATTTGATTCTCTCTAACCCTGGGGCGTTATTGTTGCACGATAAGAGAGCAAGTGAGAACTCCACCATCGAAAATGGTGTTTCGTTCGCGGTATCGTGAAGAGACGCGGCGCGGCACGTTTTCTGTACCGGGACAGAGTCCGGACAGATCTTCTTGGCGAAAGCGAATATCCAACGGTTTGAATATTCCACGTTCTCGTTGGTACTATTACGGTTACGCATACGTCGAGCCGTACCCCAAAGAGTGCTCATCGCTGTTTCTCTCGTTAACCCGTCGACGAACCGGCGCCAATAACTGCGTTTTTTGGCTTTCATTAGACTCTTCATTCGCCTTTCTAACGACGCGTACTGTTGATAGCTAGCGGGTAACCCGTCTTCCCGGAAGGCCTTATATGCAGTGGACTTCTCCGCGTACAGCTCTGAGCACTCTTTATCCCACCACAGGGTGGGAGACCGTCCATGGGTATTCGCGCTGGGTACTGGTTTAGTCTAATCTTGATTCGCACTGTCGAGAATCAAGCCAGCCAAAAACCTGTACTCTTCCTCCGGAGGAAGTTCTTGGGTGGATTCGATTTTAATTTGTTCCGTGTGAGGTCATACGAGACATTGATTGTTTCCGATGGTCTTGAACCGTTAGCAATTGAAATCACGATAGGCAAATGATCGCTACCGTGGGGATCAGGGATCACCTTCCACATGCAATCTAACTGTAGCGATGTCGAGCAAAGCGATAAATCCAACGCGCTTGCGCGTGCTGGTGGTGTAGGAATTCGCGTCATTTCTCCCGTGTTTAAGATGGTCATGTTGAAATTATCGCAAAGATCTTGGATTAATGTTGATCTATTATCATCATGAAGACAGCCCCATACCGTACCGTGCGAGTTAAAGTCTCCCAGAACTAGCCGCGGTGCCGGTAAGGATTCCGTGATATTACAAAGCGTTCGGTGCCCTACCGAGGCTCTAGGAGGAATGTAGATGGAAGCAATGCAAAGGTCTTTGCCTTTGATTAGAACTTGACAAGCAACCATTTCAATGCCTGGTGTCGAAGGGAGGTTAATTCGGTTGAAAGAATAGCACTTTTTAATTCCCAAAAGTACTCCTCCGTAAGGGTTTTCTCGATCCAGACGAATTATATTGAAGTCGTGGAAGTTGAGATTTATATCGGAAGTTAACCAAGTTTCACATAATGCGAAAGCATCACATTTTAAACTATTTAGTAAAAATTTAAAGGAATCGATTTTCGGGAGGATACTTCTGCTGTTCCACTGTAGAACAGTGATCGAATCGGTGACCTCGTTCGATGACTTAGCCATCGAAGGATACGATCGCTGCAAGGAGGGGCCATTTAGTAGTCAACTGCTTCAAAAATGTTTGCACTATAGGGAGAAAATGTATCAGAATGCTTTTAAGAGGATCAGTAACATTGAAAGCTGTGAAAATTAAGTCCACTATGTCAGAAAATTTCATTAGTCCGCTACTGGACTGAGTATCTGTTTGAAAAAAGGGAACACTTGGGGTTTTTGGTGTCCCTGGAAGTGGTGGGTACTCCTTGTTAGAATTAAAATTTTCAAGTCCTGGAGCAAATTGCTTCGGCTTTAGTGCATCACTTCCGTTGGATTTATTGATTGTGATTGGCGCACTCTGAGGGGACGACACCTTGGCACCCTTACGAGGCAATCTAGGGGAGGCTATATTTCGCCTCTTCCTGGATTCCCCTGGGTTAACCAAAGATGTTCCCTCTCGTGGGTCGTCAGATTCTTGCTCAACGTTAGCCAAACCAGCATAAGGATTTTCGGACAGGACAGATGGCGAACCATTCTTTAGCATTTCTGCATAAGTGCGACTCGAGCGTTCCCGGCGAATGTCACCCGGCGAATGTCACCCGGCGAATGTCACCCGGCGAATGTCCCGGCGAATGTCACCCGAAGCGAGCCTGATAGAGAGTAGGTAGTCTTACCTCCCTCGGTGTTTGCGGCATACAATTGATTGCATTCCAAGATCTTAATCTGTTCAAATGAGGGGTCCTTAAAGCAGCCAACCCCGTGCTCCAACAGTTCTTCGCCTTTCAGGCCCGGTTCGGACACTACCCCATCGATTTCTACGGCCACACAAGGCACGTACGCTTTAAATTCCCGCGTAAAACGCTCACAGCAAACAATCGCGTTTGCCTGGCCGAGATCATTCACTAGAACACGTATCTTGTTTGCCCGAATACCTGTTATCTGAGTTATGGCCGGGTAATTAGCAGTCAGATCTCTAGAAAGTTTTAATATATTAACCGGTTTCTCTCCGGTCCGAAAATATACCACTCACGGCCCAGAGGAACCTTCTGGGTACTGCTTTATACGGGGAGCAATGCGAGTGTTAGGGGGATCAGGGACTTCCATGATTACATCAGATGGTATTTCGCCCTCGGCCATTTAATCACGAGGGCAGTGCGTTATATAAACGGGAATGTGTCTTATTATTTGATTACAAGGTAGGGTAAAAGTAGGAAAAAGGAAAGAAAGCAAACGAGGATAAAAATCAAGCAAAACTTATATGCAGACAACGTCGATTGTTCCGCACCAGTGAAAACAATGTACTGGATTTACTGCCGGCAGCCAACGAACGAACAAAGGATGACCTTCACTCACTGAAATTAACACACCGAACACCACTGTGAAGTATAACGATCCGTTCCGTTCAAAGGATGGGAGACGTATCATCGGCGTTGTTATTAATGCCTGCGAGGGAAATGCAAACAACAGTCGGTTCCGCACTAAGTGTACCATAGGACGAGCTTACCCGGGTAGAGGCCGGATCTTCCGCACCAGTAGTCTCAGGGGGCATCGCTCCAAGGCGGAACGTCCCCAATCAGGACCGGGATGGGGAATTGGTAAGATACTGCATCCCTATTGACTTCTATTAAATTCCATTGGAATCGGAGTTCTGGTTCCTGTGATATGGGTTGAATATGCGGTCTCATGCAAAATTCCCAAGCAAACCGGCATAATCTTTATCTGAATGATCACATCTAAATGATGCAAAACTAATTGAGATATGTTCTAAATTGCTTGAAATTGTTGGTCCAGATCATTAGTTACAAATCAAAGTCTCTTTGACCACATTGAAAACAAACCGTTGAGGATTCCGAGGGAATGGCCAAATCTCGAAATCAGATTCACGCATGTTTCTCATATATTGCTGACTCGAATCTCATGATCTTAGGCATAAATGAAGGATAAAGTATTCACATTGATTATCCAAATTTCATTTCATCGAAGTATTGGTGCCGGAGTTAAGAATAAAAGAATCGAATTTGAATTTCCCATATAAATGTTTTTGCCTTTCTTCTATAGAAAGGTTATGCAATCAATCTAAAAATCGACATTTTAATAAATGCCTGGAGGACCAAAATTCTTACACCATTCGACTCACTTCGTCGAAATCGGCAAATGTGTGTAGGTGTGTATGTATGTGACCAACAATTGCATCTAGGTTACTCGGAGATGACCAAACCGATTTTCTCAAACTTAGATTCAAATGAAAGGCACAAATTGCCATTGAATTTATTTCTGGTCCGACATCCGCCTCGAAGTGCGATCATACAATAAATCCCCATATAAACTGATACCATCAGGATATCTAGTTGATGACAAACTTATTAAAATGGGTGTTAAAATACTGAGATTTGCAGGCCCGTAGTCGCTTTGATCACATTGGCCACCTAGGACGGAATTGATAGCCCAGAGAACTTGCCGACATTCAGAATTAATTTCACACCTATTCCTCAGAAAATTCTTGACCGGTTTCCACCATCTTTCAAATTTGAAATGATTGATGCAATGCTTCAATTGGCTGTTATTGAATTTCGTCCCCATCTGACTTTCGGTTTCGGAGTTATAGGTTGGTTAGTCCGGTGGCATAGGAATTTCTTATATACAGGTTTATAGGAAATTCCTATGTGACCGCATTAACCATCCATCATTATATTTACTTTTTGTTTCCATACAAAAAAGTTTTGCTATTGCAATGAAAAAATATTTTTGTTGCAAGCGTTCCATCGTCGACACGTATTAAGTTCCTGGATGGCAAGCCATTGCATACAGGTGGTCTAACAATGTAATATCCATTACTACAATTATATTGAGCATGGAATCATAGTTTGGAGAGGTGAGAAAGGATCAATTGTACCACTAGATGAATCATCGGCGGCGGCGCACAACTCTAGTAAAAAGCTAGCTTATATTAAGATATGACACTGAGCAAAGTGCCACAGCCCTAGCAAAGCGTGCTTGTCATAAATGGCGGCTGACCAGCATCCAGGATGACACTCCCTATTCTAAAATACTCCAGAATATACAGATTTCAATGCGTGGAAATCCTTAAAATCAGCAGTTCTTCGTAATACGCTTGAACATGTGGTGCCAGTTCCGACGAAAGCGGATCGTTCGGAGAGGTAAAATGTTATCCATTTCAGATTACCTATGGAGGAAAAAATAGTCTCATAAAAGCAATATTGCTGGGAAGTTTATAGAAAGCATGCGCGGAATCAAAATATGTTGTATCAACTTGTTGGCGCTTATCGGTAGCGCACATTTGTTGCCAAAAATGTTACATTAACCTCGCCTACACGTTTCAAAAACAATAAATCGTAACATCGTATGGACATTGAACTATAGATACTCAATAGAATTTTCAATTTGATGCCATATAATCGATAATGTAAAACTTATAATTAATTCATCTGAATTGTTTCAGAAATATTATCTTGTTAGCCTTATTAATTCGCTGAAATCAATATAATTATGCCCGAGAGGCTATCGTTTACCTTTTTATCCATGAAACTGATACCCGATTTTAAAAAAAATTATTCGAATTTAGCATACAAACATCCTTGCAAACCATCTCTAAATGCAGTCTTATTGCCCAGCTGCCTCAAACCAGCCATCGGGAACAGGGCCGCCGAGAGCCGCGCCGGGCCCCGGGGTTTGAAGTACTGACGGGCCCTACCATATATGACTTCTTATTTCAATATCGATTAGAGAAACTATACGGATGCAACCGTTTCAATTAAACTATTTGTTATGAAAATTGTTTATTTGACACGATTCAACGCGTTAGCTTAACAGAGTCGTCAGTATTTTAAATATGTAATAGATGGAAAAAATGAAAAATTAATAAAGGAATATTTGTGTCTGGCCATTAGAATGACTTGCGTCCGATTTACCATTCCAACTGGAAACCTTTTTTGTGGCATTGCCATACAGTCCATATCGGCATTGTTCATGCTCCCTTGACGCACAATAATGCTGCCCAGAATCAGAGCTTAGAAAAATTGACATCCCTTCGTGAGCTTGAAAGAGAAACATAATTCAATTCATGCCCGCCGCGATGAATCGAATGTTTGGTTTGTTTCCCTCGTCCTTTGCTTTTCGGTACAACGCATTCATGTTCGCATATGTTCGGTTTCAGGAGCAAACTGAATCTTGTTTCTATGCTAGCTCGTCGCTGTTGTGCTATCTTATGACAAGCGCCATTTAGCACATTTCGAGAAAAACGATTTTTAAAGTTTGAGATTGAATATCTTGAAACTTAGAAATTGCACAAACAATTCAAAGAAGGCAATTGATGCTTCTATCTATTCTGTATTAATTTCTCAAATATTACAAAGATCGGTTGACTATGTTGCGAGTTTTCACTATAAATGTGAACAAAAGTCACACTTACACGTGCCATAGGCGTGTATTGATGACAAAATTTGTAGGGTGTCATAATCGTGCATGGAAAATTTTCCATAGAAAAAAATCAGCAATTATTAACTTTTATTCATATCTTTGGCTTCATTTGGTCAATGAACAATCGATGAGATGCATTTTGAAGGAAATGAGTGAGGGAATCTAGAAAAAATAGTTATTTTTGGTTACAGTGTTGCCAAATATGCTACATTTCCAGTTTAAAACTTAACTTGCATTTTTCTCACAATTCGTGCATTTTTGTTTTGAAAATGAGTATGTCATTGTGTTTCTCAGATAGTTTTACATATAAAAACATCTTTTACATCAAGATAATTTGAGCCAATCCCTAGACACAGTCAATTGAAGTAAAAAATGAAAAATTTCTCAGCACGTTTCTCGCTATATCTCAGTAACCAAGCAGGTTGTCAAAATTCTGTAAACGCCACTTTGCACAGTGGCTCAAAACAGCGTTTTGAGGTACTTAATTCACTGGAGTCAAAACTGTCCATATTAGTGATTTCACATATCCTACTATGTTTGTGTGTGTAAAAAGCGCCATCTTTTGGTGATATTATCTTTTTAAAAAAATGATCATAGTAGGCTATAGAAAATTTAACTTTTGAACCGAAAGAGATAGCGCTTGGCTGTCTTCGACAAAGTTGTAGAGGAGAGTATTTTTATAAATTTTGCAGAAGACATGTTGTCTCTGTCATTCATAGTAATCGAGTTATGAGAAGTTCTCTATGGTGAACTCTTTCATTTCCTATTTTTACTCATAACTTTTTTATTTCTAATTTTTTCGCATTAACAATGTTCTAAGGTATTTTTTATCATCATAAAACACACAACTTTTCCGAAGAGACCAGATAGCTGTGAATGCTGTGTAAAGACTTATAACTGATTTTGATTTAATTTTGGCCTGTTTTTGAACCCGTGTGACTTCACTATCGGCAAAAATTGTAATTATACTATCAATTATTCTAATAGGACTAGGTTTCACCTACAAAACAAAGGTAAAATTGTTTGTCCATAAGCACCCGTTCAAAAGTTATACACTTTATGTCTGGCCTTCCTTTATGTCTGGCCTTCCTGAAGTCGCGTGCATGGCTCACTGAACGAGTAGGCGCTGGTGTTCAAAGACGCTTTCGCTTGATTTCCTGAGTGACGCGCACTCTGTGTACTAGTGCGTCTACCGGAAGGTTAACACTGATATTGAATGATTTTCCAATGGGTGCATTAACCGGCTGGATATTTTCAAATATTTCAGACTGTGGTGAAGGCAGCAATTTTACGCATAATCTTTTTTGCCCTGAAGCTAACTTTCATACGATAATCTGAACTGAGATGAAATTGTATGTCACCCATTGGAAATCGGTTTTGGAATCAGTTGTTACATTTGCGCTGACATTCAGAGAGAAAACATTCCGAATGCGATGACTGGGATCCAACAGCGAAATCTGCTGTTAAAAGACTGAGACAGAGAGTTGTGAGAGAAAGAATTTCAACTTTTGGTGGAAACTAATGGGTAGAATAAGTATCTAGTTAAATTCCCATATTTTCTGCATCAAATGTGTACACTGCAACCTCCATTTACGAACCAAGCCAAGGGTTCGTAAATTAAATTAGTTCGTTTTTTGGGATTTAGATCGTAAAAAAAGTTCGCTTCACATTCTTATTAAAATTCGTTGGTTGACCAATATTATCGATAACCCTAACAATATGGGTATTTCCGGAACGGGCTTGACAAGTACATGATGAAAATGGATATTTGGTACCTTTTTGAAATCCAGGATGGAGACTTCCGATTGAACAATAATCTCGATAACCCTAACAATTTGGGAATTTTTGAAAAGGGCTTGACGAGTAGATGATAGAAACGGTAGCTTGGAGCTATTTCGAACAATATCTGTATAAACTATGAGGGTATTTTTAAGCGGGTTTGATGAGTAGATGAGCGATGCCCTTTTGAAGGCCAATATAGCGTCTTCTGGTTGAGAAAAGTTTTCTATAATCATATCATTCGCATCACAAATCACTATACCTATATCGATTATATGATTATCTTATTTCGAAAACGTCAATATTTTAGGTTATAATGATGTCTTAACTGGAATTCGCCATCTTGATTTTCAAAATACATTGATTTTCGTCATCTACTCATCAATCCTATTCCGAGAATATCCAACTTTTATTAGTGACAGTTAGCTAGGAATATGATAAATTGTATACCACTTCATACTGCACACTTTGAAAAACACTTGCGATAAATGAAACCAGAATGGTTCAATTGCACTGTTAAATGAATCTGATTGGGTTACGTTCACCTACTTCAGAAAACCATTGGAACGTATTTGATTGTAATATATTTACAGTGTCAACAGAAACAATAAACTTCAACAATTAAATTAAAATAAATTTAATTCGGTTAAAAATGCGGGCCCCCAAAACAGACCCGGGCCCCAGGGTAGTTGCCCCCCCTGACCCCCCCTCTCGTCGGGCCTGATCGGGAATATACACCTGGAACCGGTTGCGGTGGCGATACACTGATCCCACCACTTCACTATCTGAAAGTCAATCCCACACACTGTGTTGAATGTGTTTCCGCTTCTTTTTGTGATGTGAGCATACGAAGCATACACTGTAGCTACCTACCCCATATTACGGGTTAGCAGTACGCGGAACAGCGCGCGCTCTGTTTGCATGCACCACTGAAAGTCGGATCCATTTTCCAACAATTTACCCCATATGGAGCAGAAACTGACGCAGCCTCACCGAGCTGGCTATTGTTTTTTCCGGTGCACTGAGCATAAATATAACTTTATCTCGCTTCATCATTACCTGCCCGGTCGGTGCAAAATATGGAGGCACTGATCCTCCGACGAGATTGCGGCGGTGGCGGCGGGTTTGGTTAGCCACGTCTTGAACTTCTCTGCAGGGTGAGCGTCGTTTTTTGCTCGGATGAATCCTAAGCCGGTGCTTATCCTCTCGTTTTTCCGGTGTATTTTCCCTACTCCACAGCCCCTTCCCCCCACCGGCATCCAGCATTACTCGCTAAAGAAAGGGAATCAATCTTTTACGAGGGCAGCACAAAAAAGAAACCATTTTTTTCGTTCAGGTGAGCCGGGACTGACCGTTCGCCGTGAAGATTGTGGGAGGTGGTGAAGGCACAGAAGAATGACACAAAAGGAAGCCTTTTGTCGTTGAATGAAAAACAAAACTGGTCGGCCTTCCCAGGAATTGAGATGAACCCGAGAAAAATAAAGTTTTTTTTTGGGTGTTGTTTACATTGTTTTGAGTTATGGTAAAATATTTCAGATTTTCATTCAACTAAATTTTGGTTGGCAAAGGTGTATTATTGTGCAACATTAGGCCAAACTATGCCGGCATTAACCTCTGATATAGAACTTCTATCACTTACCTCCCCGCGGTGCCAACCGTGGTACGAGCCACCATAATGCCGTTTTTTCTTGGACATGACGCTGGGTCGGGTGCTTGCTCCAACTGTTGTCAGTTCATACATTTTGACAGCGGTTGGGGTTGGATCATGACACAGTTTCGCTCCTGGCTGGAGTTGCATTAGTGATGATCTTCGACGCACGCATGGAACCGTTTATATATCCGGCATACAAAGTAAAGTTTTTTTCCGATACGGTTTTTGCGCTTTTTGGCCGCTCAAAATTATTTCATATTCTCTTCACAAAATCATAAAATCGAGTTTTCTGTTGCAGATTGGGTTTGTTTACTACCTTCGATTTTTTTCGAGACTATTTAATTATTTTCCTTTACTAGTTTTCCTCCCGTAAAAATATTTGGAAAAATATCGATTTAGTATGTTTCAGAACATTTCATCGCTCAAACTTAAACAAAAACTAAAAAATCTAGAAGTGAGTGTGAATAAGAAGCAAAAATCCCGATGGCCGGCTGACCGGAGTTCAAGTTTTTTCGTACATATTGCCAAGATCATATTGTCTACCAAGACATACCTTCTGATCTTTTCTCATTCCTACTAACACAATTCCTTTCCCGTGATGCTCGTGGTGATGCAGAGGTAGTCCCGATCTCTACCAACAGCGAATGTCGAACTAACAAACATTCCTTACAGTTAAACATTCCTTTCCTTTCCTGGTAGAGCAGCATTGGGCGTAACCTTTTTATTTATTGACAGATTAAGGCCGAAGTGGCCTGTGCCGTATACAAAAGATTCCTCCATTCCACTCGGTCCATGGCCGCGCGTCGCCAGCCACGCAGTCTGCGAAGGGTCCGCAAATCGTCTTCCACCTGGTCGATCCATCGTGCTCGCTGCGCACCACGTCTTCTTGTACCGGTCGGATTGCAATTGAGAACCGTTTTCACCGGGCTATTCTGGCTACGTGCCCGGCCCATCGTAGTCGTCCGATTTTCGCGGTATGACAGATGGGCGGCTCCCCCAACAGCTGATGCAACTCATGGTTCATTCGCCGTCTCCATATGCCGTCTTCCATCTGCGCTCCACCGTAGATGGTACGCAGCACTTTCCGTTCGAAGACACCAAGGGCGCGTTGGTCCTCCACGAGCATGGTCCAGGTCTCGTGCCCGTAGAGAACTACCGGTCTAATCAGCATCTTGTAGATGGTCAACTTCGTACGACGGCGAACTCTGTTCGACCGAAGTGTCTTGCGGAGGCCAAAGTAAGCACGATTCCTGCCACGATGCGTCTACGAATCTCTCTGCTGGTATCATTGTCGGCGGTCACCAGTGAGCCCAAGTACACGAACTCTTCAACCACCTCGATTTCGTCGCCACCGATGCAAACTCGAAGTGGGCGGTTCTCATTCTCTTCTCGTGAACCTCTTCCTATCATGTACTTTGTCTTCGACGTGTTGATGGCAAGTCCGACGCGCTTGGCTTCTCTTTTCAGTCTGATGTAGGCTTCCTCCATCTTCTCAAAGTTTCGTGCAATAATATCAACGTCATCGGCGAAGCCAAGTAGCTGAACGGACTTTGTGAAAATCGTACCACTCGTGTCGATCCCTGCTCTTCTTATTACACCTTCCAGCGCGATGTTGAATAACAGACACGAGAGACCATCACCTTGCCGTAACCCTCTGCGTGATTCGAAGGGACTCGAGAGCGTCCCTGAGACACGTACTACGCACATCACCCGATCCATCGTCGCCTTCACTAATCGCGTCAGTTTGTCCGGGAATCCGTACTCGTGCATAATCTGCCATAGCTGATCTCGATCGATAGTGTCGTATGCGGCTTTGAAGTCGATGAACAAATGATGTGTGGGCACATTGTACTCGCGGCACTTCTGCAGTACTTGACGAAGAGCGAACACCTGGTCCGTGGTAGATCGTTCGCTCATGAAACCCGCCTGGTACTGCCCCACGAACTCTCTTGCAATTGGTGATAGTCGACGGCATAGTATTTGGAAGAGTACCTTGTAGGCGGCGTTCAGCAGGGTGATTGCTCGGTAATTACAGCGATCCAGCTTGTCACCCTGTTTGTAGATAGGACACACGACACCTTCCATCCACTCCTCCGGTAAAATCTCCTCCTCCCAAATCTTGGTAATCACCCAGTGCAGCGCTTTAGCCAGTGGCTCGCCACCGTGTTTTAGTAGCTCGCTTGGTATTAGGTCAACCCCAGGGGCTTTATTATTTTTGAGCCGGCTGATCTCCTCCTGGATTTCTTGGAGATCCGGAGCCGGTAGTGTAATGTCTTCCGCGCGTGCTCCCAGGTGCGTTACCGTGCCATCCGCGTCGTCTGCTGCATCGCCGTTCAGGTGTTCTTCGTAGTGCTGCCGCCACCTCTGGATCACCTCACACTGGTCCGTGAGAAGATTCCCGTTTGTATCTCTGCACATGTCGGACTGTGGTACGTGGCCCCTGCGCGAGCGGTTCAACTTCTCGTAGAATTTCCGTGTGTCTTTAGCGCGGTACAGCTGCTCCATCGCTTCGCGATCTCGGTCTTCCTGCTGGCGCTTTTTGATCCGGAAAACCGAGTTCTGCCTGTTTACATCGCGCCTCGTTCGCCCTCGTGCGGTGTTGCAGCATTCTCGCCCATGCTGCATTCTTCTCTTCGACTAACTGCTCGCATTCGCCGTCGTACCAGTCGCTTCTTCGGTCCGGGCCCACCGTACCTAGTGCAGTGGCTGCGGTGCTACCTATGGCGGATCGGATATCTCTCCAGCCATCTTCAAGGGCAACTGCGCCTAGCTGCTCTTCCGTTGGTAGTGCCACTTCAACTGCTGCGCGTATTCTTGAGCCACTCTGCCATCTTGTAGCCGCTCGATGTTTAGCCGCGGCGTTCGGCTTCGACGAGAGCTATGCACTGTCGAAAGTTTTGAGCGCAAGCATACTGCAACCAGGTTGTGGTCCGAATCTATATTCGCACTGCGATAAGTGCGGACGTTTGTGATGTCCGAGAAGAATCTACCGTCGATTAGAACGTGGTCGATTTGATTTTTGCCTTTCTCAATAGAAAGGTATTGCAATTGCTCTGAAAACCGACTTTTTAACGGAGGCCCGGAGGGCCGAGTGACATATACCATTCGATTCAGTTCGTCGAGTTCGGCAAATGTCTGTGTGTGTGTATGTGTGTGTGTATGTGACCAAAAATGTCACTCATTTTTCTCAGAGATGGCTGAATCGATTTTGACAAACTTAGTCTCAAATGAAAGGTGCAACGTTCTCATAGGCTGCTATTGAATTTCTAATGGATCCGACTTCCGGTTCCGGAATTACAGGGTGATAAGTACGAACACGCAGAAAATGTCGATTTTAATAAATTCTGCAATGAATGTATAAAGGTGAAAAATTTTCCAAAATATGACCACAACTGCTTCGATTTGTAGTATTAGGTCACTAACATCCATTCAAAGTCTATTTGGCCACATTGGCCACCATCCTCGGTTCCGGAAGCCCCGGCGGAAGTATCTAAATTCAGAATAACAGTCACATCGGTTTCTCGGAGATGGCTAGACCGATTCGACTAAACTTGGCCTCAAATGAAAGGTATTGCGTCCCCGTAAATGGCTATTTAATTTCATCCCGATCCGACTTCCGGTTCCGGAGTTACAGGTTGTGGCGTGCGATCACATAGCAAATTGTGATTCAAACCGATACTCCGATGAAAGCAAAAAAGGTAAAAATTTCGCTAAAATGTCTCTCAAACAACTTAAATTTGCTGTTCTAGGTCACCGACGGCCAACCAAACTTTCGTTGACTACATTGACCACCATAAACGGTTCCGGAAGTGCCCGAAAAAGCGGCCATCTTTCAAAATTTACGAACTCACATCAGTTTCCCGGAAATGGTTGGGCCGATTTTCACAAACTTAGTCCCAAATGATAGCTATAATATCCCCATAGATGTCTATAAAATTTCGTACGGATCGCTTATATGGTTCCGGAAATATAGACTAAACCGTCCGGTCACATATGAAATTCCCATATAAGCCGGAACTCAATTTTTTTTTTCAAAGGGGGGACCTCATGACATTTCAGAAATCGAATTCGTATTTTTGATGCCAAACATCTTTAAAATGCATGAAACGTCGAGATTTTATGTTATCTCGAAAAAAATTTTTTATAAAAATCGACTTTTTGGGACTTTGCCGATTTTGCAGCTTTTTTAGTTCAATATTACCGTGGCTGTTTTTTCTTTTTCAAAATTTTAGAACTCGAATAATGATTTATTTTCCTGTATATAGTTGTCATGTGATGTATAATAATAAAATGTAATATATGCATTTAAAAGCTTTTAATGAATATAAACAACGCACACATTCTCGTGATTCATGATTGAGAAAGGCACAATTGCACCGCTAGGTGGATTAAAATAGGTTTTTGTTACTTGGTCCGGTGATCTCCAGATGACTTTATGGATATCTTTGCGAGGGAAGAAGGTGCTTCGGATTACCATTCCACGGGAGGCTGCGAAGTTCACACATCGTTGGCCGTTGTCATTTGATACGGAATGCAGGCTGTTAGGCCCGATCACCGGTCTATACATTGCCTCCCTTCCTACCTGTGCGTTCATGTCGCCAATGACAATTTTCACGTCTCGCAGAGGGCAACCGTCGTATGTCTGCTCCAGCTGCATGTAGAATGCTTCTTTCTCGTCGTCGGGTCTCCCTTCGTGTGGGCAGTGCACGTTGATGATGCTGTAGTTGAAGAAACGGCCTTTGATCCTCAACTTGCACATCCTTGCGTTGATCGGCTGCCACCCGATCACACGTTGGCGCATCTTGCCCAGCACTATGAAGCCGGTTCCCAGCTCGTTGGTTGTACCACAGCTCTGGTAGAAGGTAGCCGCTCGATGTCCGCTTTTCCACACCTTCTGTCCCGTCCAGCAAAGTTCCTGCAGCGCCACGATATCGAAGTTGCGGGGGTGTAGCTCGTCGTAGATTATCCTGTCACATCCTGCGAATCCGAGCGATCTGCAGTTCCATGTTCCGAGTTTCCAATCGTGATCCTTTATTCGTCGCCTGGGTCGTTGCCGATTGTTCTGGGTCGTATTCTCTTCTGTATTGTTCGTTATGTGGGTTTTTTAAGGGGCGGCTTATAGGGCCTACGCCAACCACCTGTCTCGCCGGTGAGCCGCCGTGCCAGGACTGCTTAAGGTCCCACCTGGACACCAGGACAGGTTTACACCTTCCGAAGAAGGGTAACCCCCCTTCCCTGCCAGCATACGACCAAAGTTCCCACCGGGGTTGGTTACCCGATCTTCACTAAGGTTACTCGTATCCCAGTCGACGCCACGGGGAGGCCAGGGTTAGGAGTTACTGGGCAGGAAGCTAAGGACCGCAATTGGGGTCTATTTTATGCCTTCAGGTACAAGAGGCTTACGCACAGCCCAGTCATTGCCGGGCGGAACCGGCGTTGTTATTGACCACTTTATGAAAATGTTGGTCTAAGATGAGATTCGGCAGTACAGTCAAACATCTTTGCGTCGATTATTTCTTTATCTTCGCCAACGTTTCGACCCGCGGTTTGGGTCTTCTTCAGGGTTCGACAAAAATCGACAAAGTCACAAATCGTTTTGTATACGAGTAACAGTCAGTTTCCCGTATACAAAACGATTTGTGACTTTGTCGATTTTTGTCGAACCCTGAAGAAGGACCAAACCGCGGGTCGAAACGTTGGCGAAGAAAAAGAAATAATCGACGCATATTTGACTGTACTGCCGAAACTCATCTTAGATTATTTAATCACCACTCGAAAACGTCCCATCTTACTTATGAAAATGTTGGGTTAGCGAAATTTGCACAGTGAGAATGATGTGCACCTCCCAAGCATATTTTTTTGGTTCATTGTGTATTTTTATCCATAAAAATCACGTAAATCACGAAGTGCAACTACGGGCAGTTTGCCTAAGCTAAATTAAGTTAAGTTAATATTTTAGGCTTTCGTTCAACTAAATTCAACACGGTTTCTAAGGATTCTTTAAATCTCACCCAGGATGACAGAAAATAACACGGGATATATATTTTCACAGCGGCGTTGAAATTTCTTTTTGCGCCACTAACCTCAACGTTATAATTAATACGATGTCATCTGTTGGCGGAGAGTAACAATAATTATTAATATACTTATAAGTTATGAGGCCATACAACCATGCAATTTTTTTCATCCATCATCACGACAGTTGATCACAGTTTTTTTCAGTTCTGGACTGTCATTAAACACTGACTCTAATGTGCTAATTCTGCACTGTTCCGACAGGTTACCACTGCGAGCAGTAAGCTCCTAGTACAATTCTGCTCATCTCTTGTTCGTTGGCACCTGCTGTTCCACTGACTACCTTGCGTGTTATTCAATGCTCATTAGGGTGGGACAAAAATTAGATTCCAGCTCCGAGCAACTTTTTAAGTACCATTTGGGTCCGAGAACAACTGAACGATCGCTGAAACTATATTTTTGCGCCCACTGTTTAAAGTTTACATGGGATATTATATGGGAAAATTAACTTTTACAAAATAATTCCTCCAGGAGTCGCCCATTACTTCCTAAAAATAGGAAAAAAAATATAGGAATTTTAACAAAGAAACTCGAAAAGTTTCGAAAACCACGAAGCGATTTGACGCTTGGGAAAAAAGTTATTAGGCAGAAACCGATTGATGCTTTGACGATTGATAAAATATTCATTTTTTCTAGCACCACTGCTGTTGGTTGTCCAATTATACGCAATTTTTGTTTTAATCCTCCCTTAATGTGTCTAAATCGTTTTTCTATACTATTTGGCCACTTCGCAAGGTTTTGAGGGATAAATTGAGGCTTCTTTTGTACATAATAAAAGAAAGTTAAATTTTTTTGTATATAATTAGACCGTCAGAAGCAGTGATGCTATGAAAAGTGAAAGTTTTATTAATCTTCAGGGTAGCAATCGGTTTTTGCTTAATAACTTTTTCCACAAGCAACAGAACGTTTTTCAGTCTTCTAGTCTTTATTTCCTTGACAAATTTGCTATAAAAATCAGATATCTATTTATTATAGGAGATAACGGGCGACCTTAGAAAGAATTAATTTGCAAAAGACAATTTTCCCATACGAAATCCCATGTAAACTTTAAACCGTGGGCGCAAAAATATAGTTTCACCGATCGAGCTAAAAATTTGCCGAGTTGTTTTGGGAGCTAAGTGGGACCCAAAAAGTTACTAGGAGCCAAATTTTATTTTTTTCATATAACCATGTCCCACTCGAATGCTCATGTGACTGCTGAACTGGCTGTTTCCGGAAATTTCTGCCACATTGCGTTCAGGCTATCGTTGTTGTTGTTGGTCTTTCATTAAAATCGTTTTTAAAAGACAAAATTGCATATCCAATGCACTTCACGAAAGAGGAAATTTAAGCATTCAATTTTTGTTGATTACATTAAACTGAAAGCGTTTCTTTTATCTAATAAAAACGCTTTTAATCCACCTAACAGTGTGATGAGACATTTCTTATAACTCTTATCACACTCTTCGGATATTATATCGTTTGAGAACATTTAGAACTTGATGTTTCGCGATGTTTTTGATAACACATACTACATGGGATAGTGGCAGGACTCAGAGAATCGCTCAAATCAGCATAGGACAACATCAGTGCTAGAAATCTCAAACCAAATCAATGGGAAAGCGAAAAAATGGCCCATGGACAAGAATTATCGTTAATGCTCTGTTAATAAAATATCTAAATTGTGGTGGGAAAACTGAATTTTCCTAAAGGGGTTATTTATTTATCATTCGCATGTATGAAAAAAGCCTTATGTTTACATTTGTGAGTATCGCCCTTTTCACAAAAAAGCGTTGAAATGAAATCGCAGCTCCTGATGTCATGCTATCTCTGAAGTGCATGCGTGCATAGTTCCAAATTTTACTTCGACATCGACTTTTTCTAAAGGTGACTTCCCAGTAGTATCCTTGATTTGAGTTATTATCGCTAATCCTAATGCCAAAGAACAAATAAAAACCTCTCGAAAACGAACCGTTTGGGGAAATCATCATCATTTCTGGAATTTTCATTTTCACGAAACTTTTCGATAGCCTTCCGTCACTTGCGTTAATGCACTGGGTGCACAGTGCTCCGAAAATCTAGCGAAATCGTCTTAGGGCACCAGCGGGTCTAATTCAGAGCTATCTGCGCGGCGAGTTAAATCTGTAAAGAACACTAAAAATTATTTTCTATTCCATAATTTTCATTTCAGCAATTCGAGAGATCGTGCTCACCGCAAGCCATGAAAAATAGACTACGTTGTGAAGCGACGGTCACTATTTATTAAAAAATCACGGTTAAATAAAAAATTAAACTATTAAAAAATTTCAAATAGTTTATAATTTTCACAAACTTATTAGGAAAAATTGTTTAATAAGCTTTCGTAATATTGTGTAGGAAAAAAGCTGAAAATTTCAGTATTTTCTCTATCTGCAACGAAACGGTATACGAATTGGAATAGGTTCGCCAAATTTTGGAAGAAGTCTATAAAATAACCCCTTGAAAGCTACCTAAAAATTGTTGTAGTTCGATGCAATAAAAAAACATATTTGGCAATTCATATTTGGCTGATAAAATTGGGGTGTCAATGTATTATAATAGATATTCAGCGTTCGAAGAAGTTTCTGTGAACGAGTGTAGAACGACTTTGTTTCTACTTACTTGAAGTCAGCGGCGTAGCCAGAAATTCGGTTTGGTGGGGGTTTGGTGAAAATCGATCTTACTGTCCAAACGGCATAATTCCGAAACCATAATTTTTGAAGTTTTAAAATTATGCAGAATTATTTTCCAGAAAATAGTAACAAGGTTCGTATCTTTAGCGAATTTGTTGAGACTTTTTTGTAGTCATGAATATTAACCTGAGAAAATTCACCATACATACTTCTTGGACGATATACCGTCAAAATTATTTTATCAAATGATGCGCTGTTTAACGTTTGTAAAACTCATCGAAGATAATAAACCTCCGAAATTGGCGGCTTCAAAATGATGCTATCTTGACCTTAAAGTACTGTTTTTAAACATTTGACCTATACATATAACTGGTCATACAACAAAAATCAAATGCTCATCAAAATCGATCAGAACCTGCTAGAGTCGAATGTAAATCGTCTTTTTTCATAAATTTCTCTCTATATTCGGAAAGTGTTATCCTCGTTATTAATCATATCACGTTTTCGTCTCAACTCGACGCATTCCCAAAATAAAATCCTGTTTTAATCCACCTAGTGGTGCAATTGTGCTTGTCTCATTTGTCCAGACTACGATTCCATGACTGGTTATGTTCAATACAATGGTGGAAATGAATATTACATGTTCAGTACGCTTTGCACATACATACAATGGATCGACAGCCACGATCTTGGGATACTATGTGATACTGAAACATCGCTTGAAACCAGCGGCGGCTCATGGAGAAAGATCCGGGAGGTCCAGGTCCTGCCGAAAATTTTCAACTTGTTAAGAAATTTTAAATTAGTTTTAATTTTAAAGTAGCAAGTATTTTTAGTAGCAACTGCATACTCTCTCTGGGCCGGTATGATTAACGATTTTTAGAGTGATTGCATAACCTTTCTATATGAGAAAGGCAAAAATGTACCAAAGTCCAAAGAAGTCAATTTTTGTCAAACATCTCAATGTTTCATGCATTTTAAAGTCATTTGGCATCGAAAATACAAATTTGATTTTGAAAATTTTTCATTTCAGTTTATATGGGAATTTGCTGTGTGATTGCACTCTTCAACTCGTAACTCCGGAACCGGAAGTCCAATCAATAAAAAATTCAATAGCAGCCGATGGGAAGGTAGTACCTTTCATTTGAGACTAACTTTGTGCAAATCGGTCCAGCCATCTCTGAGAAACAGAGATCACATTTTTTTCCACATACACACATACACACACAGACATTTTCCGATCTCGACGAACTCAGTCGATTGGCATATGACACTCGGCTCTCCGGGCCGGGATTAGATTGACGAATTTTAGAGTGAATGAGAAAGGCAAAAACATTTTTAGCAAATGTTGAAAGTTATGCATTTTTTGGTGAGCAGTTCTATGTTTCATAGACATTAAATCAATTTTTACTTCGCTTCCTATTAAATAAATACCCTTATTATAGTACATCTCTACAAAAGCGAGTTCAATTTGAAAAAAAATCTGAGGATTATGATTGATTACAGAACTCTGGAATTTTCTAATGGAATGTTTTCAGGCAGGAATTTGATATTGATGCAATTAGACAACTGTGAAATCAAGACCAATAGATCAGTTACATATCAGGACCCCATTCCGACAATTTATCAAAAGTCCTAATGATGTTAACAACAACAGGTTATCAATCTACGGATCAGATAATTGTTATTGTAATATTGAATTAAATCAGTCTGCATCAATAAATTTTCAGCTTCAATCCAATATTTTTTGGGTGTTGTGGGGGGGGGGGGGGTGTTGTATGGTGTTAAACCCCAAAACCTCCTCTTGGCTACGCCGTTGCTTGGAGTTATTTTTTTCGCTTTTCATTTTCCGATATGTTTCAGATGGATCCGATGGTCATAAGTTAGAAAAATTGCAGTCAGAAGGTTCGCACAAATGAACATTTTTGTACTGATAAGTTATCAAGTTCCTTCCAGACAACTTGGAAGTGTTCGGTGATTATTTCTAGCGGTTGTAGATAGTAAAATAAAATACAAAATTCGTTTTATCGAAATAATGTTTGGCTTATTTCAATGGATTACTACTATATTGAACAATAAATGGGCGAGAAAGAGTAATCAACAAACAACAAGCCATAACTTTTAAAGTATTCAAAATAGATATTTAAAGTCTTAAGTAAAGTTATTCGCAAAAGTAAGAGCTACAAATTTGCTGAAGACATCATTTCGATATAATCACTTCCAAGAAAATTTGTGCAAATATCTCACTCATAGGGGGATTAATCAGCAAAAGCACAATTCCAAAAGAAAGGCCATATTACCTCCATGAAATTCTCTGAAGATACTATTGACCTAAAATAAGCCGTTTTGGCGTTAATAATAGATTACATGTTTTTGGTCATATTTCTGGCAATGGGAAATGATAAAAATCTTTCGTCCGAATTTAATGTTAAATATCTCTTTTGATAATAGTCCGATTTCTACAATCTATAGCTTGTTCGAAAGGTATTCGTTAAATCTGTCTTAAAATATATAAATTGTTAATCTATATTGTCAATTTCGGCAGATAATTTAAAAAAACTGCAAAAAACGCCATTTTTACGCATTCAAACATTCATATCTTGGAAACTAACCATCAGAATCAAAAACAAATTAATAGCGTTCATACTGTTTTTTAGTTCTTTCATTTAAAATTGGTTTGGATAAGATCGGTTCAGCCATTGCTGAGAAACACGAATGAGAATTTGTCCGTTACATACACACACACACAGACACACACACACAGACATTGTCCCAAATCGTCGAGCTGAGTCGATTGGTATATAAGACTCGGCCCTCCGGGCCTCGGAAAAAATCTTGAAAGTTTGAGCGAATTCTATACATTTCTTTTATAAGAAATGTAAAAACGAAACATGCTAAGTCAAAGATTTGTTAAAGAATGGGTTGAACATCTCACTGTGCTCAATTGTAACGAGTTTTGATAAGAAATTTTGTTAAAAAAGATAAGACGTACAAATAAATCGCGAATACACTTCGGCATTCCGAAAACTTCGTTACAAATGCCTTAAATCATTTGAAAAAAGGAAACACGCAAAAAAACCCAAGATAACATCTACAGCAGCTGATCATTGTATTGCATATTGGCGAAATCTGATCCATTCGCGTCGTCCACGACTATTACAACACAAATTGGAAGTGTGGTAAGTTCGAGAACAGTTCGCCGTAAGCTGTAAAATTCCAATCTTCCAGAAAGAATTGCTGAAAAGGTTTCACTATTGCGAAGCAAAAGCCATCACAGAAATATACAATTTACTTTTCAACACCGTTAATGGGCCTGGTTCAGAAGAAATCAAAAAATGGCGACATATCTTCCGGAGGGACGAATCGAAGATAACCTGTTTTCCTCCGATGTACAACGAAACGTTAGACGTCCAAAGTGCAAAAAGTTTGATCTGCGATACACACAGAATATGGTAAAGCACGGAGATGAGAACAATGAGGTTTGGGGCTACTTTTCGTGGAATGGCGTAGATCCTATTTTTCGCAACACCACTATAATGGTAAGATTCTAATGCAAGGCTAAAGGATGGACATCCTAAAAAATGTCATGCAGTCCTATGCCAAAGATAACGTGCCTTTATATGGCAGTTTCAGCAAGATATTGATCGAAAACAGGCATAGAAGTATGTAAAGGAATGATTTCGGGATAATAAAGTGACTATAATTTCGGATCCTACCAAATTCCTGTCATCAATCCCGTAGAAAATCTACGGAATGTACTTAAAAAGAAGTTATCCGGTCAAAATTTCAGAAATAAGGGTCGTTTGTAGGAAGTAGCTTAAAAGGAATGGTACACTATGTCAACGGAAACTCATCAGCGTTTGAATGACTCAATGCCAAGGCGAATGGATAAAATTTTGTTGAATAAGGGAGGTTACACAGGTTACTAGTTGTTAAAAATATTAAAGTCTTAAAATCGTTGGATTTGAAAAATTTTAATGCAATGGATTACAATACACCTATTTCATTGACCAGGTACTTTTTTGGATTTCATGGAGAAGAGAGAGTTACGGTAAACCATAACAATTAATTTACAAATAAAAGTGTTCTTTTTCATATTTACGACTGTGCCTAATTATAAAATATTGGAATAAAAAATATTTTAAGAGAAAACTCAAAATTTCATTATTTTTATCTCACACCTATTTTATTGGCCAGCAGTGTATCTGGAAAATGTTCTAACATGCGATTGTCAAAGATCTTGAATGCTGAATATTTCCAGAGTGTGGCCTGTATTTTAATTCAAGAAAATTCTAAGATGATTAACTCGGAGCTAAATGGAATATAGCAAAGCAGATCATGTGGACCAAATTGGAGTTACTGAATATCTGACAACAGTTATTCTTTCTACTGGGTGAGATTGGCATGCAATTAAAATACTGCAGATGATTACAGTTAAATTTTGTCATGAGTTGTCTTGTAATAATTCTGTACATATCGTTTTCGCTATCTTATTATTTGATGAATTAACAATTCGATTTTTTAATTACGATAATCATGATAAGATCTTATGTAGGGGGAGGGGGAGTTCACCAAAATCTTACGAACTCTTATCTGGGGGGAGGGGGAGGTTGAAAAGCTCTAAAAAAGCCTTACGTAATTAGTGTACAGTAGAGTGACAGAAAAAAATGACCCCCATCGGCCCACCCCTGAGTCGATTCCTAGGCCCACCAGGAGTATCTGCTCCAAATTTGAGCCAAATCGAACAAGCCTAGCTACCGGACCAACGTGCTTGAAGTTTGTATGGGATTTTTCGACAATTTACATGGAGAAAACCCACTTGCTCACATTTTCGCCGCTAGGTGGCACTGTATACATCAGATTATCACCAAAAGTGAAACTTAAGAAGATAATTTTATTATCTACAACTTTGTTGAAGACTGAAAAGCGATCCGACTCCAATAGGAACAGTTATTAAACTTTTAACGAAGTGATGTCTGAGTCAGTTTTGCATGGGGCCTAGCAGTGCATGGTAGTGTATCAGTACTAGGTTCTAACAAACTAAACATTTTTATGGAATAATGGTTAGATTTAGTTGAATAGTATGTTCGGAAGAATTGTAGTACATAATACGAGTTATGTTTTGGTTAGAAAATTGTATCAATGTGTTAGATCCGAGTCGCCCAAGATTCGCTCTAATATTTATTAAAGCCATGTAAAAATGAGAGTTCAGAGTGAACCTAGAGCGATTCCGATCCAAAAATGAAATCAGCATTTGCACCTGTGCTTTAAACTTTCATTGTCCTTACGAGATTATTTCGAGGAAAAATAGATGTTATTATTTCCTAGTTTTACTATTTAAGTACAATTATCAGATTGGAGCATAGCAGAATGGTTATTTTCGTTCAATTGACTAACAGAAGGGAGACAAGCGAAACAAAAAGATGATTATACATTATAGAAGTTATGGGTTTAATATGAAACTCTGAAACCTTAGACCCCTTGCAGCAGGTTTATTGCTAAGTCTAGTTCCATGGTCATGACTGATTTGCTCTAGAACATCAGCTTTCAAACCATTGTAGCAAATATAAATCATTGGGTACCTCTTTAATGAAAAGGGCTGCACACATCCTAGAGCATGGCGCTGAGTAGACGCACAAAGCATAGAAGGTCGACTGGAGGAGATAGCATAGCATAGCATATCAAAAACGACCGCAGATAGCGGATACAGTGAAATCCCCTTCTACAATAGTATATTCACTGCACATCTGGCCATATCCTTACGATCGGGTAGGAAATATTAGTTGAATACGTACTTAAGAAGATATGGGAAACCCACTCCATAGATATTACGGATGTTAGAATGTGTTATTAGGGAAGGAAATGAGGTTAGAGTGGGATAATAAATTTCATAGGACATAAATTAAATAAAATGGAAAATTCTCACCGGGAAATCCTCTATCCATCACCTTATCTGCTACATGCTTGTACATTGATATTCGACCTAAACCACCTTGTCGATGTTTTCTTGTGTCAGGAAGTCTGCTTCAGTTCCTGTGCTTGAGGGACTCGTTTATTTTTCCTCCTAGTCAGGTCCTGCATTCTGCGAGTGTGATTTTGCTTCGCGAGCCTTATTAGGTATCCACTTTCTTCAAACAAGAAAACAATAACTCTCCGAAATTATTCCTACGATCGATGCTGACAACGAGGTACTTCCTGGAAAGCGCAGACATCCACACGCTACACTGAATGACTCGTAGCAAAACTAATGGGCAACCCCTCGAGACTAACTGGTGATGTTAGGCAGTCGTCCGTAAATATCCGAAAATGGCTTCAGATCCCGTTGAATAACTTTCCATGCCGACATTGTACTGGTCTGATCAAATTAGCACGTTTAATTTCGGAAAAAGTTGACGGGAGCGAAAAAAGTTCACCTCCATCGTCTAAGGTTGCTGCGATCCTTTTTCCTACGAATTAACTGTTTTTGTTGGAACAAAATTCCAAATATCTCGAAAACTATTGCATTTTAAAAGGTTTTTGTTAAACACATTTTGATTTAAAATGAGATTTGGAATTTTATTCTGTAATAAAGTTACAGTTTTGTTTGTCAATGTGCATGAAATTTAAAATCATGTATAAAGTATTGTTAGAAAAACTTTTTTACCTTTCTCTTGAGTTTTTTATTGACAAAATATAAAAAAATTGGAAAAATGTTTTTTTTTTGCTATTTAAATTATTGTTTTTGTGAAAAATGACACAACATTTTTTTCAGTGTATATTTTTTTCGCACATAAATATTCATTCTCTGAAACTCGTTCTCAGAAAGTTTTGCTGTATAAAATAAAGTAATCGATTAAAAAAATTGAAATTCATGCACGTAGAAATGTTCACGCCCTTTTAAAAAATTGCTCTAGACTCAAAATAATCTTACTGATTGTGGAAAATGTTTAGTCTTCCACACCGATGAAATGTGTAAAGTTTCATAGGATGGTCGGTCAAGATTTTAATTATTTTCGAACGAATCTGCGTGGAATTCCTCATAAGCCTATTATAAATTCTTGGCAGTGGGCCGCCCAAAACAATAAACACATGATAACACTACTGAGAGTTGCATAGATCGTATCACTCATCAAGGTGAATCCAAATTTGTGTGACTCTTTACCCCATCCTACTAACAAAAAGTCCTTCCCGTGGCAAACGTGGAGATGCAGAGGTATACACGGTCTCCATAACAAAGTTTTTACACTAACATTCCTTCCCTTCCCCGATGATTGTAAGGACGTAGCTGGCGCCGTTACGAATTGTACAGTCATCATGCTCATGCTCATGCTCAGTAGGCATAAGATGGAAAAAAACGTGCGCGATTGTTACATATTAAATTTGTGGAACCAAAAGTGCCTTTATAATCCATAAAACAGTTTTAAGTTATCTAATAAATTCTTTATTACTAGAATTGAATTTCCGGATAATGATTTTGTTCGACAAATTTCGCTGCTGATTTTACAATTGCAATGATTATGCTAGGATTTTATTGTAACTTTATTCTTTTTGTGCTTGGTACGAATTACGACTTACATTTCGTATCCTCCGTTCGTTGTAATAAAAATAAAACCAAACAAAATAAAATTGCTTTGAATATTTGCAGGACTAGTACTGTGATTTTATCGACACGAATCGTACATCACCAATGATGAAAATGATTTAAAACCTATTAAAATTGGTATCAAATTGCACGGATTTACCGTGGGTGAAAAAAAATCGCTATATTCGCCACATTTTCCGACTTCAAACAATAGTTTTGATAACGGTTCCAATAATAATAATTTAATAACCATTTTCAATACACTTTGAGCAGACCAGCCATGGAAATGCAGTGGTTGACAATCGCAATACTTGTTGGATTAAAACATCAGATTTTATCAGAATCTTTTTTTTTTTAATTTTATTCCAACCGTGCACGAATGCTATGTTTTATCCAACCCAATTTCTTCAAAACTCATTTCATTTTACCCGGGGCACTAACGCAGACAAACATTGGGCAGCAGATTCACCCCAGCCCGACTGACTGGTACGACCGAATTCCAGTTAGAAAAATGTCCCCAGCAAGCGAAACGTGATCCCAACCGAAACGAGAACGGACTAACTGACCAAGGATACTTTCGATTCACCGGATTGCCAGATGCGTGTGTCGATAATCGGTCTGTTCCGGTTCATGGCCTTATGTTTTTTTTTCGTTCGTCGCGTCCCAAAAACTTTCGTAGGAGTTCTAATAACGTTTCCTCCGATACGGGACGGGGAGGACCGTCGATGCTCGATATCCGTTTGCTTTGGGTACATCCAGGTTAAATGAATGCCATTAACATAATTGATTAGATTCGATCTACGCACTGACCCGCCCGCCCGAATGGCTTTTGCATCTTCCGGGGACAGCAGCCGAACGAACGATAATCTCGGAAGGTGACAACTGCCCTGGGCTGGGGGAAGGGTGACTATAACTATAGGAATCGCTGCCTGTTTCCAATCGGGGTGATTTTCGATGCTGTCAGCAAAGCCGTACGTGGCGAATTAATGACGTTTATTTGTGGACTGGAGGTACCCCCGGCCATGTTACACGGGTTGGAGTGAAGTTACGAAGCACAGTTGATGGGCAATAGAATTTAATTGCGTGGAATAGATTACGCGGGACACTGGCGTGAGGTCCATTTGAACGTGTGATTTGTGACGATTAAAGCAGAAATTTGTTGGGAGTTTGTTCGGTTTTCGATTTGTTGATTGCTTTACAAATTGTCGTGTAACGAGACAGTTTTTACGGTCGGATTCGTTCGTCATGTAGCCAAGCTATAACAGAAACACAATGATGTTACTACTCGGCTCATTTTAGAATATATGATATTATTTAGTTGAAATCTCCAACGTCACATCCCAAAATACTGAATTAGAATATAATGGGTGTCAACAGAGTGACGAGAAATGATCTTATCTTTCACCGAAACGGCCCGGATTGTCATGTACAGAGGGCGGTCGAAACTTCAACGAAACGACACTTATCATTCATCAACCCAATTAAGATTAGTCTGGCACACGGTACACGACGTCGGTCGTTGAGCAAAGTTGGCAATCTCATCTAAAATGTCACATTCATCTGCATAATCTCGGAGACCGGTAGATACAGGTGGGTGGGTTGGTCGCATGCATACGGCGATGTTAAAACAGTGAACCACTTTAATGAAATTTTAGAGAAATCTTCCTTTTCATATCATCGTATAAATTATATATGTTAACGAGACACTTTTAAACTGAGCTCTTAAGTAGAACTAACTAAAAGCAGGTTTTTTTTACCTTTGGTAATAATGAAAAGTACAGAAGCTTTAAACTTTAAAGGTTTTGCATATCAGCATGCAATTTATTCAAAAATATACAGTTTGCTGAATGCCACACCCAAAACAAAAATGTCTTACTTGGGATGCTTCCGTAGTGCCCGCTTCATAATTGTTCAGTATTTTTCGATGGGCCTTAGTTCCAGTGCGTTGGGGGAAGAGGAAAAGGTGGTTAATGTCGAAAGTGACCCCGTTGGCTTCGTACCACTCCAGGACAACGTTTGAATAGTGACACAAAGCTAGATCCGGCCAGAAGATCGTAGGGGCCTCGTATTGTTTCAACAGAGGAAGCAGACACTTTTTGAGGTAGATCTCTCCATTTACAGTCCCGGTAGTCACGAACGGAGCAATCCGTTTGCCACATGAGAAAATCGCTTGCCAAATCATGTATTTATTGCCAAACTTTCTGCTTCCTTACTTCCTCCGGAACATCAAACTTCTGCTGAGCGGTGAACAACAGTAGCTTCGGAAGCTGTCGGAAGTCTGCCTTGACATAGGTCTCATCATTCATGCTGAGACAATGAGGCTTCGTCAGCATCTGGGTGTACAGTTTCCGGGCCCGTGACTTTCCCTTCGTATTTTGTCGTTCGGCGCGATTTGGAGCCTTCTGCATTTTGTACGTGAGCAGTCCTTCCCGATCCTTGAATCTCTGAACGAACGACTTGGACAAATTTACTTTTTGGCCACATTCCTGACGGAAGCATTCGGATTCCGCTTAAATGCTTCCACTACACGCTTGTGATACTGATTACTAATAGAACATCCACTCGGACCGCATTTCTCGTTCCGATCGATGCTCAGAATTTGGAAACAACGTTTAATAACACGACTTATCGTTGACTGCACGATTCCGAATTGTTTTCCGGTGTCCCGAAGAGTGAATTGAGAATTTTTCAAGTGCTTGCGCAAAATGTATGCGTGACGTTGCTTTTCAGGTGGCGTCACTTTTTCAATTTTTGAAAACTGACAGCAATTAAAATACAATGTAAACAATACACTCTAAACTCCTTCTACCCAAATTTTTAAGAGAAAATACCCAATGAAATATTTTCTACAGCGTTTTTTGCCGTGATTCAATTTGATGTGGGACACCCTTTACGCCGACCCTGCACACATAGTTAGACCATATTACCGATTTCGTCCATATTGTGACAAAGTAAGAGACTCTGAACAGAAAAGATGACTCTGAACCCTGCTTCTCTAATCTCTAATTAAGAGTCCGACATTTACATGATCCTCCCGGATTCCATTTGAAAGGACTACTTCGGAAAGAGGGGGGGAGCTGTGCTCATTAACTTCGCTTGATTCCGGACCTAGCTGACCGTCCTAGTACGCTGGTCTCATCAATGTCAAATCACTTCTGATACGCGCTCGGCTTTATATTGTACATGCGCTCCTCCCATCGTTGACCACTTGGATGCCGTGGACAATTCAATCATTTCAGTTGGAAGGTTGCTTCCGGTTGATGACTCTAAACTGGTAGTTAGTCGCGTTCATTGCTGCTCAAAGTAGTCCCCGACGGTAGAGCTAGACTACCTCGGCGGAGAGTTCCACGACGCAATAATGTCTCCCGAAACCGTTGACGGACGCGTTATTCTTGCTTCGATCCTGCCCGGTAAAGCTATTCTTGGTGGACGATTGCGTTCAGCTCATTAGTGCCTCGACGATCTGCTACGAACTACTCGGAATAGTCCACGACGGCGGATCTTCCTATTCCGACGAAGATTTCCCCGGCAGCGGAAGACCTTCCGAAACCGGATATATGCCGAGGTTGGTCAAGGTTGGTTTCTGGGTGGAGGGTGACTTCCACTTCACAGACGCCCCGACGACCATTTGCTGGTGATACTTTACGATCTACTCAAACTAGTCCTCGGTTGTGTGCCTAGCCTACTCCAACATAGAACATGCCGAGGTCAGTCGTGCGTTTCCTAGTGGAGAATAACTTCCTGTACTCAGGTACCCCGACGACTATCGTCGCCAATATATGACGCTCAGTTTAGCGCCCCCGCAGGGGATCTAGCCTACTCCGATCGCGCCAGTTTGTCTTCTTTATCTATCTTCAAAAGACTGATTTGACCGCATTCCTGATTTGTCTAGCACCAAGGTCGGTCCGACGATTCCGGTTGAATGGTGACTTCCAGTTCGTCGGTGCCTCAAGGACCCGACACCTTGTATTGCTACGTTGCTAGTCCTTGCTCATCACGCCATCTTCGTTACAACGCTGACATGATCTGAACGACTGTTCTGTTCACCAGGTCCCATTTTTCATCGTCCACACAAATTCTTTAGACAATATTGTTGACGTCCTCGCCGACAATAGTTCTCATATAGTTTAGCTCGTGTTCGAATAAAGGACACGTGCTTAGGCGATTCCTCTATATCACCGCAAGCGATGCAGTACGGTGACCTTGCGTTGCTGAACCTGTTCAGATACTTTTTAAAACAGCCATGACCAGACAAGAACTACATCATGTGGAAGTTAACTTCGCTGTTCGCTCTGTTCACGTCCGTTGCACACGGGATCTCAAATAGTTGGACCGAGTACGGAAGTCTTTGCAGCGAATCGGAGATGGTACGTAACCACGCCACAGCAACGGTATCCATAAGGAATATCAGCCTGCATGCTGAAGGATCTTCAAGAGGCCTGCCACTAACAGCTCTTCGTTGATTACTCGCGCTTCTTCTTCTTCTTCGTAGTCATCCTGAGACCCGCACGGCGTGAGCGGCCAGGACGTCGGTTCGTGCTGTGGTAATAGCGCTTCTATGATGACTCTCATCCTCTTCGCGCATCTATCCGGTGGTGCTGTCGGTTATAATATTTTCGCAACGGCTACTCTATAGGCGTCGTTCCACGGATTTTAACCGGCGTTGCGTTCCTCCAGGCAAGCTTTCTTACTGAGCTTGACTTCCTTGTTAAGTGCAGCTCTTGTCGCCTTATACACTGGTCTTAGAGCTATATTCTCCTCCGCTCTCAGTGGCAATATGCCGGTAGCAATTGTCTAGCTCCATCAGAATGCTGCATGGTGACTGTACCATGGTTTACCGTCTCTTGGCATTGCTGAATCGCACACTTTGCCTAATGCCGTTATCACTTCATCTACCCTCAAGTACAAGTGATTGAACTCACGGCTCAACGCTTCAACGAAGACTATCTAGGCGGACCTCCGCTCGTTTGATTGAGTTTCACGCGCTGCCGACTCCCTATTGCTTCCGATAGTTTACCGGGTCACTTGGTGTATTCGTCGTACACTCTCCAATTTAAACTTCCTGCCAGCCTGAGGCTGCAGTAAATCTGGAGGAAGCAAAAGACCAGATCGGGTGCCTTTACGGTCACACTTGCAGGGTTTATAACCGACTTGAAACACTCACCCACATCTTGCTAGCAGGTGTTGCCAGCTTGCTGTTCCATTCGCCACTTTCGCTGAAGTTCCCACATTATTAGTGTCACTATTCTGTTCGCCGCATTCCTCGTCTCGACACATCTCTGACACAATACTCTCTACGTTAAGCGAAGGCTTCGCGCTTCTGCAGATCCAAAACAGACGAGGACCACACACTCCGGTGTTTCCTCGACGTTTATGCACTACGGACAAAAGAGTGACACAGCTTGTCCGAACCTATGTAGGTACTGTTTAAAATAGCCATTACAAGACAGGAACTGCGTCAGATAGAAGGTCGCTTCACCATGCCTCCTATTTGCCCAGGTCGAGACAACCGGTATGAGTCTGTGAGTCCATCTTCCTTTTTCCGACGGGTCAGCTTTCAGTGTTTACCACTTCTTCTTATAGCATTCGTTCCATTTCACTAGGATTACGCCGATAGCGATCATTCCAGCGATAATACAGACTGCCTCCGATGAGATAGCTCTGTACGCGCACACGACCCACATGGCCATGGGCCTGAATGTACTACTCAGCTTTACTCGGTTCCGCTGTGTCTCCAGCGCCGCAATTCAGACCGGGACTCCGTACTTCAGTATCAACGATGATACGCTCGCCAGAAGACGCCTCTTGCTACTGCGTGGCCCGGCGTTGTTCGGCATGAATCTGACTAAAGCGTTTATAGCTTTGGCCGCCTTCTTGCAGGCATAGTCGACATGAGTATTGAGGTTCTGTCGGTCATCGATGATTACGCCCAGTTGTTTCAGCATCCGCTTCGAGACTATGACGCACAGTGGGACCAATCCACATTTTATGTTATAAACCGTCGTACATGAATGGTCACAGGCACGTAGCCAGAGGGGGGGCTAGGGGGCTAAAGCCCCCCCCGAAATTTTTCAAAAATAAATTTAAAAAACCGGTGACTTTTAACAAAACTTGTTGCTTATTTGGTTTGAACAAATTATTGAGAAAAAGTTGAAGAAGGCAATTTCTAACCACCAAAGGCAATGGTCACGAAATTCAGTGTGCTTTATGCTTTTGCTCGAGCCAGTGCGAAGCGAACGACAAAAATAGTAACTTTTATATTGAGTGCCTTGTATGAAGAATAAAAGAAACTGTTACTATAATTGTTGCTGTAGTAATCTGTCGAGATCAATGAGTAGTAGAAGCAAGAAGTGGTGCTCCAGCCAAATACGGTGATTATAAAATATTAATTCGCATAGGACCGAGCATTCATAATGTGGAACATTTCCTGAAGGTGTAAATGGAGGTTAGACTTTCGGAAGCCGCCTTTATTGAGTTCTACCATGCCAGGCATTTAGCGCTCAACAAATTAATCCAGACATTTCGAACAACTTAAAACACATGGTTGTGTGTGTGACAATGCTATAATTAAGATCCTCCTATATATGGACGATGAGAAAACCAATGTTCCGCTACAAGATCGGATGCCGCTTACTCGCAGATTAATGTCACATTTGGGAGAAATGGAATCCATTCGGATGGGCAATTATTTAGGGTGAGAAGCAAGGAAGAAATCAGACATTCGCGAACATGAAGGCAGCAACTGCGATGATGACACGGAAATGTACAATAGCGAGATAGAAATGAACAACTTCCCCCCCAAGACATAGTTGGTGAGAAAAAAAATATTTCCTCGCCTCGGAAACAGGTTTCCACGTGCAATGGCTAAGCGCTTGCGCGAGATTTGCCGGACAACCATTTAAACTCGTTATATATTTTTTTATTGTTTACATAAGGAAATATATAAAAGACCCACGACCCCGTTTGTTATTTTTAAATGATAAGTTTTTGAATTGCATGCAATTTTGATTTATGTATTAGGTCAGTGCTCACTGTGCACTCTGCACACTGTACTGTGTTACACAAAAAGTATTTCATTTCATTTTTACGAAGAATTCGTTCCGTACTAACACACTGTTAATTCGAAAATCCATGATATCTGTAACAAACGTGTAAAATAAAATTCTTTTAAAAGTGAATGGGTCAAAAAGTGGTAAAATAATAGTCAATCACGAAGCGCGACTAAAATGTTGGGACTGATTGAATCTATAAGCCAATAAGTTGGGATAAGTGTTTCGATTTTATGTCTTCAGTATGTGACAGTCTTTCGTTCTGTTTTTTGCTCGTCATGGAATTAAAATGAGATAATCTTAAATAAGAGAGAAAAGAGAGGAAAAAAATCGATCAATCCAAATCGATTCAATATCACTTTTCTATCTTTTCTATACACTCATCACGAGTGGTTTCGGAATTGCGCTCTGATCTTCTCATTTCGTCTTCGTTATTCGTACAACTTTGATGCATTAGGTGCAACAACTTTATTTGAAACTTTTTCCCAAATAGTGGTAAAACAAACCTGTAATCAGACAAACATTACAACTTTCTTCAAGAAGTCATACATCTCTTCCAATCTGGATGATTGTAAAAAAATCAAGAGCTAATTATTTTTATTCAAAAACAAACCAATTACTGAGCAGAGTAGTGTCCACATATTTGTTTAACGAATTAACAAAAAGTTTTGCAAAAGTTTCTCAGGAAACGGATAGTTTGCTTTAATTTAAAAACAGACAACTCTAAAAGAAAGCCTCTTCGGCAAATTAGATGTAAATGGGATGTGTTCTCTTCCATGTGTCGGAAGCAAGTGATGCTGAAATTATTATGAAATTAAACCTATATTTCTAGTTTCTAGTTCATCAATGTTAAATTTACCATTAGAAGCATTCACTAATCAGTGCTAAGCAATTTTCTTTCGATTAGTGAACAAGTTCTGAGCAGTTTCGTTCAGTAGATCAAATTCTGGATAGTTTCCATTAGTAGATTAAATCATTGAAATATATATATTTGACATTGTCCAAAAACCCACGAATTCCGAAATAAAACCTTCAAATGTTCAAATATAATATTTACTTAATCTAGGTAATCTTTTCAAGTTCCAACGGTTTTGCAAGATTCCGAAAGTCGATATAGCTAAGGTTCTTATTCTTGCTTTGTAGTGAAATCAGTAGTTTTTTGCGCTCACTTTACATTTTGACTTTTACTATAGTTTCAGGGATCTCGGAAAATCAATCTACGATATTTTTAATTCGTAAGTCCAATGATATAAAAAGTATCTAAAATGAATCTACTTAAATAGATAGTTATTCTAAGTTGCCTGATAATACTGTCGAAGATAGTCTTTAACCCATTCCCCACGAGAGAAAAATGAAAAAATATTCTTCCTCAGGATTGTTATGATTACGACATTATCAGTATCATTTAAATTGAAAATTTCATAAAGTTGAGTTAACGCAAACTTCGGATGAAGTCACAGAACTAGTAATAGTAGCAAGACGCCTGTTCATGAACATATAAATTGAACCTATTTTCCGCATCTACAAATCGCCTACCTTCTCAGAAGATTTAAAGCAAATTTCGACATTCACTTTGTTTGGACATTCTTTGCAACGGTAAACTTGGATTTCACACTGATATGATACTATCCATGGAGACAACCTTGACGTTGGTTTCGTTCTCCAGATTAGCAAATGAGTGTAAAATTTCGTGAGACGTGTTTTTGGATATTTTTCTACTCATTCCAATTTAGCGTCTTCTACACCTTGTAAACATGTAGTCTAGAATGCGTAACATTTTTAAAGCAGCCCTAAATACTTTGAACTCTTGAATATTCATTTTTGTAACTAGAGAAATTTCTAACTTGTGAATTAATAATAATCAAATTTAAGTCGTCGATGTACTATAGCCTTTCTTGTAACAGGCAACGTATCTTTAGGGTTTTTTTAGTGTCTATTGTCTTAGTTTTGGAATTGTTTTCACTAAGAACTATTCATAATTACGTTCAGTTTCCAATGACTATCTCAAGTCATCAGAATTATTACATTTTTTCCTTTTTTTATTTCGACTATGTTAGTCACATTTTCTTTTTTACATTTTAACGACATTCAATTAGCTAGAGATTACTGGGTAGGGAAAGTTGTGAAAATTAGAGCCAAGTACTCAAGTGAGAGCAAGGATGTGAAGTAAACAGATCGGAAAACTCGGAAGTGGCAGGGTCATTATAACAGGCTTAATATCGTACGGGCTTAATTTTTGTCTTCTGCAAATAAAGGTCGATCTGTTTACTTCACATCCTTGCTCTCACTTGAGTACTATGGCTCTAATTTTCATAACTTTCCCTCCCCAGTGATATCTAGCTAATTGAATGAAGTTAAAATGTAAAAAAGAATTATTACATTTATACAATAATTTTAAGCCCCTCCCGAAACAAAATTCTGGCTACGGGCCTGAATGGTCACCCAAACAACGCGTCCAACTATATCCTGTTTCTATGTACTATTAGTTTTATTCTACGAATAATAGAGTATCGGAATAGCCAAAGTTTGGCTGCACAAAAGTGCACCTAAAAACAGAAATCATTGATGAAAATAGAGTAAATTTATATGAAAAATAGTTTTAGAAGCCAAAATATTGATTTTAGGTTATTAGTTCCTTCAACAAAAAGTTGTATTTTAGTGTTACCTGCAAGTTTGTAGAACATATTAAATTAATCAATTAAGGTTTTTAGCATGGAAATATCAAAAAACTGATTTTTTGATGATATTTTCAAAAAACAATAATTTTGCTTCAAATTTGAGGTCTGATGTCTGTGGTATCTTAGAAGAAGTTATTCAAAACATAATATTCTACAACTTTGTCGAAGACATCGACCCTCTAAAACAATTTATTGAAAAAAAATTTTTTGCTCGGGTACCCTACTTTAGTCCAACAACAAAATATTCTATTTAAAAAGTTGCAGAATAATATTGTGAACATATCCTATAAAGACATGCTGGTTCTAAAATGACATCTAAGGCCTCAAATAGGTTTTGTCCCATCTTTTTTAGATTGGTCCCACTGTGTGACGTACTCCACGACAACGATGTCTGCTCGCTGTAGCACTTTGCGATTGCTAACACAAAGCACTTCCGTTTTGTAGTGGGCTATTCGTAACTTCAATTCTTGCATCCAGTTTCCAATCCTGTCAATCGCCTGCATCGCCAACATTTCTACCTCTTCCGGCGTTACTCTCAGTACTGTTAGTACGATGTTGTCCGCGAACTGAATGATCTCTGCACCGCTAGCCAGTTTAAGCGCCAGCACGCCATTACACATCCCGTTCCAGCGTTGGACCCAGAGTTAAGCCTTGCGGGACTCCTTCCGTCATTCTAATTGATTTTGGTTTCCCTTATAGGTCAGGACCCGATACTGAAAATAACTCCTTATAATTCTACATAGGAAGCTATGGACCCTCATTCCGCAATGGCTTCCCAGCTTGCGCAATCGAACGTGGTTTCGACGTCTATCGTTAGCATGGCACAGTATCTCTCGATCACGGTCCGAATGGCGTCCACCGTAGACTTACCCTTCCGAAATCCGAAATGGTTTTACGACAACCCGTTATCACTTTCCGTAGATATTGTCAGTCTAATGATGGCAATCTTCTCCAAGAATTTCCCGAACGTATCCAGTTGGCATATTATTCTATACGACGATGGATCCAGTAGTACTTTCATTTGTCAGAAAAGAGGCCCTCATCAAGAAGCTTTTGAAACACTTTTCTGAACACATCCGGGAGTGTCTGGATTGCCGCTATCAATGCAATGTCTGGTCCCGGTTTCTTCACCTTAAAACCCCTTTACCAATGCGACAAGTTCCTCTACGATAGCATTCAGTTTATCATGGCACATTTCCAGAGGCGTCATGCGCCTTCTAATACTCGCCATCGTCACACGTCATGCGTCTCCCCAGGGGTTGGCTTCAGCACCTTGGTACAACTCTTTAAATGCGACCCTTACGGTGCGGTACACTATACTACGCTCCTCTCTGCTCGCTTCGGTGCTAGCTCTCTGAGCATGTCTTCTGGCTCCAAGGCTAACTGATGGCGCGGAAGGCTCCAAGTTCCTCGTTCCACCAGTACACTGGACGCCGTCTGTTCCTTGGCTCTAGTTTTCCTGTCAGAGGAGTCGCCCGTTTCCTGAATTGCTTCTACAAAGAGATCGTTGCCAAATGACTTCACCTTCCACTTTCGTTTGGTATCGTTGACCAAAACTGTACCGGATTGCCTGGTGGTCACTATGCGTGTAGTCTTCGCAAACCCTCCAGTTCGTGTTTGCCATCAACGACGGGCTACAAAAGGTAACATCGATGATGGATTCCCGTTCATTTCTGCATAACATCCAGTTCGGCTAGAGCTTCCAGGAGGCTAAAACCTCTTGTGTTGGTATGTCTGCTTTACAAACCCTACTATCCCAGCACTGAAATATCCTCCGAAGGCTACCGGTTTTCGTCCGGCCAGCTCTCCAGTAAGCTCATCTAGCATCCCATGGAACTGATCTTCCATCTATCTAGGGCGTGAGTAGCAACTACATATAAAGATCCCATTAATTTTGCCAATCACGAAAGCTTCGTTTGAATTTGAGACCATCGCATGAACTGAAGCCATTCCTGTGCTATCCGCCACTGCCATATCAGTTGCTGTGCAGTGTCGCAATGATTGAGGTTTAACTGGGTCACCTCCCTCACATTTGGCTCCGAGACAGACGGCGCGTTGCGTACTGAGCGTCTCGCTTCACCAGTAAGCTGAAAGTCTTCTACAGCGTGGATCCAGCTTTCGTTGCATTGCGGTGTCATAATCCTTTCTATTAGGTAAGCGGCATTAACGTTCTCGGTCCTGCTGTCCGGCCGAAGTGCGTCCACGCAGAAGTCTTTGTTGAAGGCATTCGTCTTCCACTTTCGCACTCCGCTCTTCCTTCTCCCTTGTGCCACAGGGTTCCGTTAGCCGATACCGTAGCTAATTGCCTGGTGGTCGCTAAGGGTCTCCAGTCCATGTTCACCGTCAGTGAGGGAGTACAGAATGTGACGTCGATGATAGACTCCCTCCCATTTCTCTGAAATGTGCTAACAGTACCTTCATTGCACAATCATACGTTTAACTTCGCTAGAGCTTCCTGCAGGAAGCATCCTCATGCGTTGGCTACTCTACTGTCCCACTCCGCAGCCCAAGCAATGACGTCAACACCAACACACCTACCGGCTTTCGGCCGATCAACTGCTCAGTGAACTGTTCCAATCTTAGGCTGAACTGCTCCATTCTCCATTTTGGAGGAGCGAAACAGCTGCACACAAAGACGCCGCTGCTTTTGGCGATCACGAATCCTTCGTATGAGCGTTCTACCACTTCTGAAATGGGGCATATGCCTATAACTTGTATCAAAGCCGTTCTCGATCTATCCGTCATCCAGTTACCGTTATCCGGGGGAACTTGATCAATCAAAGCGACATCATATATTGGTTCTGTCATAGACTGACACAACATTTGCGGTAACACAGTGATTCAGATTTATCTGGGTTATCTCCATTACCATTGCTTACTAGTGCCCCCTAATAGACACGGCATATGAAGTCACCCGTCTGATGGTTGTTTCCGTCCTCTGCAGTGCAAAGCCTGCACTTCGGTTAAGGTGACCTAAGATGAAGATGGATCTGCCCGGGCCTTTGCAAGCTCTTGCCGAATGTCCAAAACCTTGAACATTTGAAGCATTTCTCCGCTTATTTATGCACTCATGGGGCGGTCCCCAATGGGCATCTTGACCACCCAACCAGAACTTCGCCTAGCTCCAGCTTTTTGTCGGCAGCGGTTACCAGTAAACGAAGCATCGCTGTCTGAGTTCCTCCGTATTCCTTTTTTAACCTGATCGTCATGTGTACCTTGCCCAGGTTACACCGCTGCTTCAGTGCACCTCTCAGCGCGTCTTCCGTCGTGATCTCATTCAGATCCTTATATACAATCACTGTCTCCGAGCTTAACCTTCCAGAAGTCGCGCTAGTGCACTGAGTGCACGCTGCTCTGAAAATCTAGCGAAATCGTCTTAGTGCACCAGCGGCTGCTTGTTCAGTGGGCCATTTGCGCGATTTCCGGAGGGTTAAGGCTTTAACTTCTGCCTCTTTGCGGTTTGGTTATAATCTTCTGCATAGTCGGATTGTTAATCGTGGAATTCTCCTTCAAGTCGAGGCGTATCTTAGCTTTTTGTGGTGCACCTGGTTCCTAACACGTTTGCACCCAGATTCCTAAGCTCAAGATTCTCCCTGACCTACTTGAGGAGCACTGTAAACGTCGTCGCGTTATTGGCTTTGACGAGCACGGCTTCTCTCTTTCATGTCATCTTTCCACCTTTGTTGTTTCCTGTTTTTCTCCTTCCTACCTACAATGGCACTTCAACTTCTCCCTGTTAAGTAGCGTCCTTCCCTTCGGCAGTGAGAGCGTCCTTGTGCGTGTGCCTCTTGGGCCCGGCTGGTCTTCTATCACCTGGAGAGGAACTTGCCCTCTTTGGAGTCATGGGACCTGGTGTGTTTTCCGCTCCAACCAACTTCTCTTTCCTCTGCTTCGGGAGAGCTAAGACAACGGTAGTCTTGACCGACTCCAATGCACGCTCAGCTATCTCAACGCTTTCCGTTTCCTACTCCTTCACAGCAGACACTAGAGCCTTTCAGACTCTGAGAAACATCTCCTTAATGTCCTTATGGGCAGTGCTTCTCCGCTTGAGCTTTAGCTTGTGCGACCACCCCTGGCTGCTACTCCGTTATCGATCGGGACTAGCTGAAGTTGCCCAGGGAATCAGTAGATAATTATGCTTGGGAGTAGCGAAACATTTTTCAATGTGCAACTCCTGGTAATCCTAAAGTGCTTTTGATCAATACCGGCACCGGCCAGGCCCGAACGTAGATCGCGGAAGGAATGGTTAGTCCGATACTTGCTTTTGCTAGAGGCCGTATGTACTACTGCGCACTCCACAAGTATCACGGGAGGAGGATATTTTTGTTAGTAAGAGTATAGAAGTTGGATCTACTTCTTCTTTACCGACGCCAGAGAGGCGATTCCACCACCTGGACTAGATATCGATCCACCAATTTCATGCACCGGGGACCAACGGCTTTACTTCCCTTCCAAAGGAAGACGTGACCATAAATTTGTTCACCTCAGAAAAATCTCAACGACCTCGGCTGGAATTGAACCCAGGCCAACTGGAATGAGTGGCGGTCACGCTTACCACTCAAGCAAGCATTTCGCTGTCACTATTTTCAGTTTCTGTGGGTTTTAGTCAACCTTCGCTGTTGCTAGTGCTGCTCATGATGACCTCTCCAAACAACCTCTGGCGAACGGATTCGCCACGTCAACTCCACATGTGTGGTTTTCTATATCTTACTATACTTTGTTGGGTTTCAACTCCGAACCGCACGTGCCTTTTGTGATCATATGGTTATGTATGCAAGAAGGGAGGCTATGCTAGGATTGACAGTATCCTATCCGAGTAAAATCGGGAATGGTCTATCCGAACCTAGTCCCCCTACTATTGGTGAAGATTTTGAAAGTACCCGGAGACCTGCCAAGCCTTAAATGAGAGGTAGTCGTGATGTCACCCTTCCCTAGTAACATTTCAGGTTTTATGGCACTCTTGAAGTCCTCCTTAAAACTTATATTACACTTGTAGTGTGCTATAAAACTAAAAATGCTACTTGGGTTCCTTACTCAGGGAGTAGAACAGCACACCTGTCAGTCCAAAGTCGCTGTCCAATTTGTGATCACGTGCACGTGCACACGTGTCTGTTGACGTTCGCCATGACCAGTATGCTGTAATTAGAGTGTTACTGGTGTCGATCCTGATTTGCCGGTTTGGGCTCTAGTGCCTTTATGCTGAGGTCATTGGTCTTTGATAGGGTTTTTCCTTATTAAATTTGAAACCCGATATTTTAATTTAAAAACTTCTACGACGCTAATAATATTTTGTGCTGAAAGAATTTCCGATCACACAACCTGTTTCTTCCAAGTACTTCTGTTACTCAGAACCTGATTGGAGATATGTGCACGTATCTTGTATTCAATTTCGCAAAATATTCGACTATTATAAATACAGCAAAAATGCAAAAGCAGAAAAGAAAAAAAAATTGGAAACGGCGAGGAAAGTGCGAAATTTGCAAACATATTTCGGGCTGGGTCGTAAAAAGGGAGCATCTGAGCGTTTCGTAACATATGGCAAGATTTCTATACTATAGTTCGTAAATGCGTTAGGTTGACACGGGTGAAATTTTTTTGCCAATGTTTTCGGTAGCCAGCCTATTGACACACACGCGTTTCATATTTCAGATATACGTGATGCGTTTTTTATCACTAAGGCAACCGACAAAATGCTTCTGTAGGTATTTCCAAAGCACGGGCAGACTGAACTGATTTGCGCCTACTGAAAAGAGCATTCAAAACATAATCTCAGGTCCGATAGATTAAGCAAAATAATTTAGAGTCCAGTAACGACCTAAGGACATGTTTTGGAGTGGTTCACCCATAGATCCATAATTTTGACAGTTCTATATCATATCATGAAAATTTTAAAACTAGAACTTGCTCTCCCCAGCTGTAGCTTGAGCGGGTGTTCTATCTAGTTCAAAATTCATGCCACGTTATATCTTAAACGTTACTTGACTCAAAATATTTTTTCCCCAGGGGGTGGGCGTAGCGTAGTTGGTAAATCGAATGCCTTGTACGCAGCGCACCTGGGTTCGAGCCCTGACCCCGCACATAGGGTTAGAAATTTTAATCAGATTTTTCCAACCCGAAGATGACCTAAAGGTTAAAACCTCTATAATCGAAATAAAAAAAAATTTCCCCAGTTTATTTATTTTATTATTATTACTATTACTATTACTATTACTATTACTATTACTATTACTATTACTATTACTATTACTATTACTATTACTATTACTATTACTATTACTATTACTATTACTATTACTATTACTATTACTATTACTATTACTATTACTATTACTATTACTATTACTATTACTATTACTATTACTATTACTATTACTATTACTATTACTATTACTATTACTATTACTATTACTATTACTATTACTATTACTATTACTATTACTATTACTATTACTATTACTATTACTATTACTATTACTATTACTATTACTATTACTATTACTATTACTATTACTATTACTATTACTATTACTATTACTATTACTATTACTATTACTATTACTATTACTATTACTATTACTATTACTATTACTATTACTATTACTATTACTATTACTATTACTATTACTATTACTATTACTATTACTATTACTATTACTATTACTATTACTATTACTATTACTATTACTATTACTATTACTATTACTATTACTATTACTATTACTATTACTATTACTATTACTATTACTATTACTATTACTATTACTATTACTATTACTATTACTATTACTATTACTATTACTATTACTATTACTATTACTATTACTATTACTATTACTATTACTATTACTATTACTATTACTATTACTATTACTATTACTATTACTATTACTATTACTATTACTATTACTATTACTATTACTATTACTATTACTATTACTATTACTATTACTATTACTATTACTATTACTATTACTATTACTATTACTATTACTATTACTATTACTATTACTATTACTATTACTATTACTATTACTATTACTATTACTATTACTATTACTATTACTATTACTATTACTATTACTATTACTATTACTATTACTATTACTATTACTATTACTATTACTATTACTATTACTATTACTATTACTATTACTATTACTATTACTATTACTATTACTATTACTATTACTATTACTATTACTATTACTATTACTATTACTATTACTATTACTATTACTATTACTATTACTATTACTATTACTATTACTATTACTATTACTATTACTATTACTATTACTATTACTATTACTATTACTATTACTATTACTATTACTATTACTATTACTATTACTATTACTATTACTAATTTCAATCGAGAGATTATTGATAAATTTAAATAATCGATTAGTTTAAAAGTATTACAAAGAGCATGGTTTTAAAATTTAAATAGCAAATTGTAACACATGGGAGCAGGAGAGTAAGCTATAAAGTGACGTAGCGTTGCGTTGTGTAACCACGGTGTACTTCGTAGATTGCTTAGACTGGTCAATCTCATTCCCACAAAGACTACTTGAGGAACAAGGTTTGGGAATAACAATTGTCCCAGTCCAAGCGATAACTAGGCCAGAGAGCCACCATTGCGGGCTACGACCATCTTTACCGTAACTTGGGATATTGGAAAGGAAGTTTTGATGTGGTACTTACTTAACGGAAGGCCCCGACTCAGAGATGTAAGTTATAACGTGAAGCAGCATGTGTTTACTGAAGTTTTCGGTCTAGCCCTGAAATGTGTCGATAGTTTTGATGGATTAAAATTCATTCGCGAATTATGTGGGAAACTCTTTAAAAAAACTAGATTTTAATGTCACTGTGGTCGTGTCTTGTACACAACCATTAAAGTTTTTACTAATTGCCACTGCAAATTTCTATGGTTTCGCAACAATATTTTGAATCGATATATTTAAGAAATCGAAGAAATTCAAAAGAATCAAAAAGTGTGCATTAACCTTACGGACAAAATCGGTCTTATGTTTGAAAAAAATAATTTCATTGTTATCACATAAATTGCAAATATATTAGGAGTATTTTCACACAAAGTCCTGTTATTAGCGAAAAAGTTTAAAAAAGATATCCCAAACGACTGCTTGGCGATTCCGTTGACAATTTAAGGCAAAGAAAAAAAAAGGGAAAAAATATACAGTATTCTATTTCATTACGGTTATGTCTCTGACATAAACCACCCATCGAGAAGTTTTTGGCATATAAAAATCAAACATTTTTAAAAATCAACTTTCATCACATAAAAACGAATTGCTGTTGCCGCTAACGTGAATTAGAATCAATAAGCAATCGCGGCTTACACCACGGGGAAATAATAAAATTGAGCAATAATGGGTCCAGGGAAAAGCACTCACTGCTTTCCCACATGCGTTCCCCGCGCATTGTCCTGACCGACAGCTAATTGAAATAGTCGATCGATGGTCGGGATATGTGTAGTGTGTAGTGGAAGCTGGGGCAAACAAATGACCCGCTAGCCGAGCTGCTACCCCAATAATTCCAACGCCAAAATCTGCACGGACAATTTATTTCACTTCGTACTGAGATTGATGGGCTAGTTAGTGTTGCGCTAACTATTGCTCTCGGTGCGGCACGGTCCGCCTGCTCAGTACTCTGCTATCGGCTAGGCCGGTTCGCTGTGGAATGCGGAACAAACTCTATGATGTTCCTTTACACTCTGTTGCACACACAGTTTTCCGTACCTACCTGCTACGTGGCAGTAACGGTCCATTATAGGATTTAGTTTTCGAGCTGGCCCACTGGACTGGTTTGGGCGCCATGCTGGTTCTCTGCTTTTCGCATCATTTCTGGCGTATTAACATTAAACATGTACGTGTTTGAGTGGAATCCTGGCGTGAAGCACAGCCAGTGGTGCGTAATTGAGCTGAATGTGTTTTTTCGGTGCAAAAATCCATGCTGGGTGGGCTTAACTCGACCGGAACATTAGAGTTTGAAAGGGAACACTTGTACGATTTGATTCGGAAGCTAATGTAGGCTTTCAGGATGCACGCGTTGTGTGAAGCGGCCTCCTCTCTAATTCGGTGGCCTATTGCTACAGCTTGTAAGGCGCTATTCTCCGAAGTCAGTCTCAAAAGTTCAATCATTTTTTCTTAGTGTCAGCAGGGTCGTTGTCCTAGCTCCGTTGTTATCCTGTATGCCATTCATCAACTATGTAGCCTAACGCGGGTGAAGGTCAAATTATGCATCGAAATGTATTTTCCGGGCTTGCTTATTGTGAAATTCACTAACTGTTGGTAAATAAGCTTGTTGTTATTCAAATTACATTACATAAAATGCGTTCGTTATTGCAACACGCAAAAAACACAGTGTCAGTTTAGCATAATTTGACCACCTTTCTGGGAATGGAATTTAAAAATAAACGCTATTTTTATCGTTCTGCAATCTCCACCACCGCAGCAAATTATGGTAGTGATAGCGATAATCTCACATCCATTCCGCGTAATTATAGCTCGCTGAAAGGATACTCATCTAGTAATAATCTTTACGTCATGTTTCAATAATTATCTCAGTTCTGTTTTCGACCAAAAAATCCTGAACCGAATGAGCTTACGTAGGCATTTTGTTCAAATCTTCAGGAAGTACAAGAATGATTAAACATTTAGGGAAGATCTGATGTTGGCAGTCTACGTGACTCGGAAAAACTCTCCATTTCTATTCGAACGTGATGACTGACAAGAGATAAAAGCTGAGGTCACCGGAAAAACTCCCGTTAAAGACTGGAATGATTATTAACTCGGTCGTTTTCCTTTTTTCGATTTTTTCGTTTTTGGGTTTTCGGTTTTCAGTTTTCAGCTCACGGTCTTCGGTTTTCAATTTTCGGTTTTCGGTCTTCAGTTTTCGGTTTTGGTTTTTGGTTTTTGGTTTTTGGTTTTTGGTTTTTGGTTTTTGGTTTTTGGTTTTTGGTTTTTGGTTTTTGGTTTTTGGTTTTTGGTTTTTGGTTTTTGGTTTTTGGTTTTTGGTTTTTGGTTTTTGGTTTTTGGTTTTTGGTTTTTGGTTTTTGGTTTTTGGTTTTTGGTTTTTGGTTTTTGGTTTTTGGTTTTTGGTTTTTGGTTTTTGGTTTTTGGTTTTTGGTTTTTGGTTTTTGGTTTTTGGTTTTTGGTTTTTGGTTTTTGGTTTTTGGTTTTTGGTTTTTGGTTTTTGGTTTTTGGTTTTTGGTTTTTGGTTTTTGGTTTTTGGTTTTTGGTTTTTGGTTTTTGGTTTTTGGTTTTTGGTTTTTGGTTTTTGGTTTTTGGTTTTTGGTTTTTGGTTTTTGGTTTTTGGTTTTTGGTTTTTGGTTTTTGGTTTTTGGTTTTTGGTTTTTGGTTTTTGGTTTTTGGTTTTTGGTTTTTGGTTTTTGGTTTTTGGTTTTTGGTTTTTGGTTTTTGGTTTTTGGTTTTTGGTTTTTGGTTTTTGGTTTTTGGTTTTTGGTTTTTGGTTTTTGGTTTTTGGTTTTTGGTTTTTGGTTTTTGGTTTTTGGTTTTTGGTTTTTGGTTTTTGGTTTTTGGTTTTTGGTTTTTGGTTTTTGGTTTTTGGTTTTTGGTTTTTGGTTTTTGGTTTTTGGTTTTTGGTTTTTGGTTTTTGGTTTTTGGTTTTTGGTTTTTGGTTTTTGGTTTTTGGTTTTTGGTTTTTGGTTTTTGGTTTTTGGTTTTTGGTTTTTGGTTTTTGGTTTTTGGTTTTTGGTTTTTGGTTTTTGGTTTTTGGTTTTTGGTTTTTGGTTTTTGGTTTTTGGTTTTTGGTTTTTGGTTTTTGGTTTTTGGTTTTTGGTTTTTGGTTTTTGGTTTTTGGTTTTTGGTTTTTGGTTTTTGGTTTTTGGTTTTTGGTTTTTGGTTTTTGGTTTTTGGTTTTTGGTTTTTGGTTTTTGGTTTTTGGTTTTTGGTTTTTGGTTTTTGGTTTTTGGTTTTTGGTTTTTGGTTTTTGGTTTTTGGTTTTTGGTTTTTGGTTTTTGGTTTTTGGTTTTTGGTTTTTGGTTTTTGGTTTTTGGTTTTTGGTTTTTGGTTTTTGGTTTTTGGTTTTTGGTTTTTGGTTTTTGGTTTTTGGTTTTTGGTTTTTGGTTTTTGGTTTTTGGTTTTTGGTTTTTGGTTTTTGGTTTTTGGTTTTTGGTTTTTGGTTTTTGGTTTTTGGTTTTTGGTTTTTGGTTTTTGGTTTTTGGTTTTTGGTTTTTGGTTTTTGGTTTTTGGTTTTTGGTTTTTGGTTTTTGGTTTTTGGTTTTTGGTTTTTGGTTTTTGGTTTTTGGTTTTTGGTTTTTGGTTTTTGGTTTTTGGTTTTTGGTTTTTGGTTTTTGGTTTTTGGTTTTTGGTTTTTGGTTTTTGGTTTTTGGTTTTTGGTTTTTGGTTTTTGGTTTTTGGTTTTTGGTTTTTGGTTTTTGGTTTTTGGTTTTTGGTTTTTGGTTTTTGGTTTTTGGTTTTTGGTTTTTGGTTTTTGGTTTTTGGTTTTTGGTTTTTGGTTTTTGGTTTTTGGTTTTTGGTTTTTGGTTTTTGGTTTTTGGTTTTTGGTTTTTGGTTTTTGGTTTTTGGTTTTTGGTTTTTGGTTTTTGGTTTTTGGTTTTTGGTTTTTGGTTTTTGGTTTTTGGTTTTTGGTTTTTGGTTTTTGGTTTTTGGTTTTTGGTTTTTGGTTTTTGGTTTTTGGTTTTTGGTTTTTGGTTTTTGGTTTTTGGTTTTTGGTTTTTGGTTTTTGGTTTTTGGTTTTTGGTTTTTGGTTTTTGGTTTTTGGTTTTTGGTTTTTGGTTTTTGGTTTTTGGTTTTTGGTTTTTGGTTTTTGGTTTTTGGTTTTTGGTTTTTGGTTTTTGGTTTTTGGTTTTTGGTTTTTGGTTTTTGGTTTTTGGTTTTTGGTTTTTGGTTTTTGGTTTTTGGTTTTTGGTTTTTGGTTTTTGGTTTTTGGTTTTTGGTTTTTGGTTTTTGGTTTTTGGTTTTTGGTTTTTGGTTTTTGGTTTTTGGTTTTTGGTTTTTGGTTTTTGGTTTTTGGTTTTTGGTTTTTGGTTTTTGGTTTTTGGTTTTTGGTTTTTGGTTTTTGGTTTTTGGTTTTTGGTTTTTGGTTTTTGGTTTTTGGTTTTTGGTTTTTGGTTTTTGGTTTTTGGTTTTTGGTTTTTGGTTTTTGGTTTTTAGTTTTTGGTTTTTGGTTTTTGGTTTTTGGTTTTTGGTTTTTGGTTTTTGGTTTTTGGTTTTTGGTTTTTGGTTTTTGGTTTTTGGTTTTTGGTTTATGGTTTTTGGTTTTTGGTTTTTGGTTTTTGGTTTTTGGTTTTTGGTTTTTGGTTTTTGGTTTTTGGTTTTTGGTTTTTGGTTTTTGGTTTTTGGTTTTTGGTTTTTGGTTTTTGGTTTTTGGTTTTTGGTTTGTGGTTTTTGGTTTTTGGTTTTTGGTTTTTGGTTTTTGGTTTTTGGTTTTTGGTTTGTGGTTTTTGGTTTTTGGTTTTTGGTTTTTGGTTTTTGGTTTTTGGTTTTTGGTTTTTGGTTTTTGGTTTTTGGTTTACGGTTTTCGGTTTTGGTGGACGGTTTTCCGTTTTTTTGCGTCGGTTTTGGTTGTCGGTTTTCGGTTTTCAGTTTTCCGTTTTTTGGTTTATGGTTTTCGGGTTTCGGTTTTGGTTGTCGGTTTCCGGTTTTCCGTTTTTTGATTTTCGGGTTTCAGTGTTCGGTTTTTTCTCCTTAATGTTTTATATCTTTTCTTTGTTCTATTTTCTTTTTCTCTTTTTTCTTTGCTTTTTTCTATTTTTTTCTTTCTCGATTCTCGATTCTAGATTTTCGATTCTCGATTCTCGATTCTTGATTCTCGATTCTCGATTCTCGATTCTCGATTCTCGATTCTCGATTCTCGATTCTCGATTCTCGATTCTCGATTCTCGATTCTCGATTCTCGATTCTCGATTCTCGATTCTCGATTCTCGATTCTCGATTCTCGATTCTCGATTCTCGATTCTCGATTCTCGATTCTCGATTCTCGATTCTCGATTCTCGATTCTCGATTCTCGATTCTCGATTCTCGATTCTCGACTCTCGACTCTCGACTTCTTGATTCTCGATTCTCGATTCTCGATTCTCGATTCTCGATTCTCGATTCTCGATTCTCGATTCTCGATTCTCGTTTCTCGATTCCCGATTCTCGATTCTCGATTCTCGATTCTAGATTCTCGATTCTCGATTCTCGATTCTCGATTCTCGATTCTCGATTCTCGATTCTCGATTCTCGATTCTCGATTCTCGATTCTCGATTCTCGATTCTCGATTCTCGATTCTCGATTCTCGATTCTCGATTCTCGATTCTCGATTCTCGATTCTCGATTCTCGATTCTCGATTCTCGATTCTCGATTCTCGATTCTCGACTCTCGACTTCTTGATTCTCGATTCTCGATTCTCGATTCTCGTTTCTCGATTCCCGATTCTCGATTCTCGATTCTCGATTCTTGATTCTCGATTCTCGATTCTCGATTCTCGATTCTCGATTCTCGATTCTCGATTCTCGATTCTCGATTCTCGATTCTCGATTCTCGATTCTCGATTCTCGATTCTCGATTCTCGATTCTCGATTCTCGATTCTCGATTCTCGATTCTCGATTCTCGATTCTCGATTCTCGACTCTGGACTCTCGACTTCTTGATTCTCGATTCTCGATTCTCGATTCTCGATTCTCGATTCTCGATTCTCGATTCTCGATTCTCGATTCCCGTTTCTCGATTCCCGATTCTCGATTCTAGATTCTCGATTCTAGATTCTCGATTCTCGATTCTCGATTCTCGATTCTCGATTCTCGATTCTCGATTCTCGATTCTCGATTCTCGATTCTCGATTCTCGATTCTCGATTCTCGATTCTCGATTCTCGATTCTCGATTCTCGATTCTCGATTCTCGATTCTCGATTCTCGATTCTCGATTCTCGATTCTCGATTCTCGATTCTCGATTCTCGATTCTCGATTCTCGATTCTCGATTCTCGACTCTCGACTTCTTGATTCTCGATTCTCGATTCTCGATTCTCGTTTCTCGATTCCCGATTCTCGATTCTCGATTCTCGATTCTCGATTCTCGATTCTAGATTCTCGATTCTCGATTCTCGATTCTCGATTCTCGATTCTCGATTCTCGATTCTCGATTCTCGATTCTCGATTCTCGATTCTCGATTCTCGATTCTCGATTCTCGATTCTCGATTCACGATTCTCGATTCACGATTCACGATTCTCGATTCTCGATTCTCGATTCTCGATTCTCGATTCTCGATTCTCGATTCTCGATTCTCGATTCTTGATTCTTGATTCTCGATTCTCGATTCTCGATTCTCGATTCTCGATTCTCGATTCTCGATTCTCGATTCTCGATTCTCGATTCTCGATTCTCGATTCTCGATTCTCGATTCTCGATTCTCGATTCTCGATTCTCGATTCTCGATTCTCGATTCTCGATTCTCGATTCTCGATTCTCGATTCTCGATTCTCGATTCTCGATTCTCGATTCTCGATTCTCGATTCTCGATTCTCGATTCTCGATTCTCGATTCTCGATTCTCGATTCTCGATTCTCGATTCTCGATTCTCGATTCTCGATTCTCGATTCTCGATTCTCGATTCTCGATTCTCGATTCTCGATTCTCGATTCTCGATTCTCGATTCTCGATTCTCGATTCTCGATTCTCGATTCTCGATTCTCGATTCTCGATTCTCGATTCTCGATTCTCGATTCTCGATTCTCGATTCTCGATTCTCGATTCTCGATTCTCGATTCTCGATTCTCGATTCTCGATTCTCGATTCTCGATTCTCGATTCTCGATTCTCGATTCTCGATTCTCGATTCTCGATTCTCGATTCTCGATTCTCGATTCTCGATTCTCGATTCTCGATTCTCGATTCTCGATTCTTGATTCTTGATTCTCGATTCTCGATTCTCGATTCTCGATTCTCGATTCTCGATTCTCGATTCTCGATTCTCGATTCTCGATTCTCGATTCTCGATTCTCGATTCTCGATTCTCGATTCTCGATTCTCGATTCTCGATTCTCGATTCTCGATTCTCGATTCTCGATTCTCGATTCTCGATTCTCGATTCTCGATTCTCGATTCTCGATTCTCGATTCTCGATTCTCGATTCTCGATTCTCGATTCTCGATTCTCGATTCTCGATTCTCGATTCTCGATTCTCGATTCTCGATTCTCGATTCTCGATTCTCGATTCTCGATTCTCGATTCTCGATTCTCGATTCTCGATTCTCGATTCTCGATTCTCGATTCTCGATTCTCGATTCTCGATTCTCGATTCTCGATTCTCGATTCTCGATTCTCGATTCTCGATTCTCGATTCTCGATTCTCGATTCTCGATTCTCGATTCTCGATTCTCGATTCTCGATTCTCGATTCTCGATTCTCGATTCTCGATTCTCGATTCTCGATTCTCGATTCTCGATTCTCGATTCTCGATTCTCGATTCTCGATTCTCGATTCTCGATTCTCGATTCTCGATTCTCGATTCTCGATTCTCGATTCTCGATTCTCGATTCTCGATTCTCGATTCTCGATTCTCGATTCTCGATTCTCGATTCTCGATTCTCGATTCTCGATTCTCGATTCTCGATTCTCGATTCTCGATTCTCGATTCTCGATTCTCGATTCTCGATTCTCGATTCTCGATTCTCGATTCTCGATTCTCGATTCTCGATTCTCGATTCTCGATTCTCGATTCTCGATTCTCGATTCTCGATTCTCGATTCTCGATTCTCGATTCTCGATTCTCGATTCTCGATTCTCGATTCTCGATTCTCGATTCTCGATTCTCGATTCTCGATTCTCGATTCTCGATTCTCGATTCTCGATTCTCGATTCTCGATTCTCGATTCTCGATTCTCGATTCTCGATTCTCGATTCTCGATTCTCGATTCTCGATTCTCGATTCTCGATTCTCGATTCTCGATTCTCGATTCTCGATTCTCGATTCTCGATTCTCGATTCTCGATTCTCGATTCTCGATTCTCGATTCTCGATTCTCGATTCTCGATTCTCGATTCTCGATTCTCGATTCTCGATTCTCGATTCTCGATTCTCGATTCTCGATTCTCGATTCTCGATTCTCGATTCTCGATTCTCGATTCTCGATTCTCGATTCTCGATTCTCGATTCTCGATTCTCGATTCTCGATTCTCGATTCTCGATTCTCGATTCTCGATTCTCGATTCTCGATTCTCGATTCTCGATTCTCGATTCTCGATTCTCGATTCTCGATTCTCGATTCTCGATTCTCGATTCTCGATTCTCGATTCTCGATTCTCGATTCTCGATTCTCGATTCTCGATTCTCGATTCTCGATTCTCGATTCTCGATTCTCGATTCTCGATTCTCGATTCTCGATTCTCGATTCTCGATTCTCGATTCTCGATTCTCGATTCTCGATTCTCGATTCTCGATTCTCGATTCTCGATTCTCGATTCTCGATTCTCGATTCTCGATTCTCGATTCTCGATTCTCGATTCTCGATTCTCGATTCTCGATTCTCGATTCTCGATTCTCGATTCTCGATTCTCGATTCTCGATTCTCGATTCTCGATTCTCGATTCTCGATTCTCGATTCTCGATTCTCGATTCTCGATTCTCGATTCTCGATTCTCGATTCTCGATTCTCGATTCTCGATTCTCGATTCTCGATTCTCGATTCTCGATTCTCGATTCTCGATTCTCGATTCTCGATTCTCGATTCTCGATTCTCGATTCTCGATTCTCGATTCTCGATTCTCGATTCTCGATTCTCGATTCTCGATTCTCGATTCTCGATTCTCGATTCTCGATTCTCGATTCTCGATTCTCGATTCTCGATTCTCGATTCTCGATTCTCGATTCTCGATTCTCGATTCTCGATTCTCGATTCTCGATTCTCGATTCTCGATTCTCGATTCTCGATTCTCGATTCTCGATTCTCGATTCTCGATTCTCGATTCTCGATTCTCGATTCTCGATTCTCGATTCTCGATTCTCGATTCTCGATTCTCGATTCTCGATTCTCGATTCTCGATTCTCGATTCTCGATTCTCGATTCTCGATTCTCGATTCTCGATTCTCGATTCTCGATTCTCGATTCTCGATTCTCGATTCTCGATTCTCGATTCTCGATTCTCGATTCTCGATTCTCGATTCTCGATTCTCGATTCTCGATTCTCGATTCTCGATTCTCGATTCTCGATTCTCGATTCTCGATTCTCGATTCTCGATTCTCGATTCTCGATTCTCGATTCTCGATTCTCGATTCTCGATTCTCGATTCTCGATTCTCGATTCTCGATTCTCGATTCTCGATTCTCGATTCTCGATTCTCGATTCTCGATTCTCGATTCTCGATTCTCGATTCTCGATTCTCGATTCTCGATTCTCGATTCTCGATTCTCGATTCTCGATTCTCGATTCTCGATTCTCGATTCTCGATTCTCGATTCTCGATTCTCGATTCTCGATTCTCGATTCTCGATTCTCGATTCTCGATTCTCGATTCTCGATTCTCGATTCTCGATTCTCGATTCTCGATTCTCGATTCTCGATTCTCGATTCTCGATTCTCGATTCTCGATTTATGATTCTTGATTCATGATTCATGATTCATGATTCATGATTCATGATTCATGATTCATGATTCCTCGTTCTTCGTTCTCTTCGTTCTCTTCGTTCTTTTCGTTCTGTTCGCTCTCTTCGTTCTCTTCGTTCTTTGACTTCTAAGTATCTTGGACAACACTACTTATTTTAGATTTCTAGAAGAACTAGAAGAGTTTCCAGTACTGGGTGTAAAGGGTTTTTGGCAGTTAGTCTGGAGGGGGATGATTCCTCGGAATAATGGATTGACGCAAACTGAATAATTTCTCCTAAATTAGTCCAAATCCTAGAACGTCGTTGGCACGTTGAAACTTTTTCTCGGATACTTCCCGTGGAATGACCCAACAGCATCATTGTTTAACTCTCTTCAAACTCAATTATGCTTATGCTAGTTAATGCAAAGAGGCCAGATAACGAGTTCCAGGGCAAAACAACTCCAAACGACACAAAACTTTGCACCCCAACAATAACCAAAACACAATTCCATTATGTATTCCGAAAAGACAGAATCCTAATTAGCAGCAACAGCATACCCCGAATCGAGAGCATAGCTCACAACTCAGACGAAAAAAAAAACGAAAACTTCCAACAATTATTACTCTAATGGTTCCGTACGACAGGAAACATAAAAGAAGCGAACACGTCCGCCTTGTCGTTTCGCTACAAAATGTCACTTTTTATTATTGAAACAGGTCGCTGTTTACTTCTACGTGTGTGTGTGTGTGTGCGAGGTAGGGGAGCTGGTGTGGGGTGGTCTGAAGGGCTAGCGTGTTGACGTCGAACGAACATATTTCGCTTTTTTACTGGGGGTTCCTGGACTTACGCTTAGAACAGCTTTCGCTCGGAGGCAAAGCTGCTGTCGCTGTTGGAAGCAAAGGAAAACTTATAAAAGTAATCCTTTGCGCTTATTTGTAAATCTCGCCAGGTTTCCGGGATGTTTTTGTAGCTTTTTATTAATTAAGTTATTTTTGTGAACTCCAAAACAAATCGTTCGACGATTTTGTGGCTAGTCCTCTTTAACCAATCCTTTTTTAATTAAGTTAATTTAATTATCCAATCAAGATCCGAGTGCATCAATAGGCATATTAAAACAAAAATACAGCATCGAAATTGGTATTCAAACGACTTCAAGTTTCATACTAACAGGAATCGAATCGCAATTTTCATTGTTTATGACGTTCATCCAGAACGTCCTTTCACTGTACCGGGCGGAATCAGATGGTAGCTCCGTTCCTTCAAGTCGTAAAAATACACACAATATTTGATTTCAGCTTCGCCTTTGATCCCTCCGCCCGTATATGAACACTACAGTTCGCCTATAAAGATTGGCTGGAATGGCTTTGTTTTTAGGGTTGAAATTAAGCTGAACAAAGTTTCTCACATTGCAGATTCTGTCGGCAACTATAGTTATTTAGTGCCGGGTTTTGCAAGTGGTCAGGTAGCGGTACCTTGAGGAAGGTTGGGTTGAATGGATTTAGCCATTGGGAATCACGTCTGCTTTAAGAAGTCGTATAGTTTTTGAATGGGAAGCGCGCTTCCGAACGTTTGGTGTTTATTCTTAAAGATGAGAAACTCTTTCCGCATTTTTAAATGCTTGTTTTCAGCTGTAGGGAATTGAGTCGGTTAATGTTTTGATTCAATTTGTTTTTAAATTGGATTTATGGAAGCGCTTGCTACTTTACTGTTTACAAGGTACGATGTGTCTCCATTAAAGATACATGATGTCGAACAATATATGTAGCTGTAGTTGATTAAAAATAAACACATGATGCAAACTGAAAATGAATTTCAACTTTTTGTGATTGCTCCCCGAAGTTCTACTCCGTTTGGTTTTTATGGATATTACATTGGAATGGCTATGAAATTGAAAGAAAATAGGTACTCTAGTGCGAATCAGTTGTAATCCGAGAACCGTACATCAATTTTTCTATGTAATATTTACTTCCATAATGGACGGCGCCGGTGGTAGAGTGATAAGCGTGACCGTCACTTACCCCATCAGGTCTGGATTCAATTCCAGCCGAGGAAGTTAAGATTTTCTGAGGTGAAAAATCTGTGGCCACGTCTTCCTTCGGAAGGGAAGTAAAGCCCGGTACATGTACACTAATAAAAATATAGTTGAATAAAAAAATCAGCTCAATCATAACCTATTCATATAATTGACATTCTCCTGTAATACTGTATGCAAAAGTATAATATGTGATTTAAATTTAAATGGGTGATTTTATCAATTGCATAAAAGTTCGAAAATTTAGAAAATAAATCTTCTTCAGTTCTTCTGAGATTTTTTTTCGGTAAAAATTCGGTTGCACATGTCCAATTTCTTTTTTTTTGTATTAAAGAAATTTATGTTCAGATAATACTACGCAACTTTCTAGAATATTCGATTAATGTATACTGATCCGCCTTTGAGTTACGATGATGGAATCAAGTCTCCCCGGGGATCGAGTCTCCTCAGTCTCCCCTAATAAACATTTGGCAGAAATGCTTGCATCATAGGAAGCGATCCCGTCGCAGTGACACTGTCTATAAATGCATATCAGTCCCGTAATGAAAAACTGCAAACCAAGAAATACGCTACTCAACATCGTCTAATTAGACACCCAGTTGGTGCTAGATACTGACGAGATGAATTCGAAACACAAAAATCAAAATTAATTTAAGCTATTCAAGATATACATTTGTAATGAGCCTTCCGGGGGGAGAAGCGGTAGTTGGCAAACATGTTTTGGAGCACGCAAAACGGCCGATCAATACAATTTTTTCGAAAGAAGGCAAACGAAGCATTCCGCGCATTTCATGCGGAAAACAATTTATCTCGGTTAGAAGATGGCTACGCCTACCGATATTGAAACAATAACGCTTTAGCTTACGCGAATCGTATTAAGGGGAAAATGCTGATATTCTAACACAGTTTCTGTAAAAAGCGTTATCCGACTTAATGAGCCCACTCTCGCCAGGGAAAATATCACCAAACACAAATCACCGAAGCAGGAGCTATAGAATTACACGTATAACATTTTTCAAGGCCATCTAAGACTGTGTTGAAAATAAGCTATTCACATACATTTGTGTTGAACGTGTTTGTGACGGTTGACTGTAACTTTGTATTTATTTGCTTTTTTGTACAGTTTTAATTCTCCGTTTCCAAAATAACGTGCGTTGAAAATGAAGTGAAAATTAAAGTTTTGGATAGGTCACTTTATTAGAAAGATTTAGTCGAAAAGTGCTGGTATGGCAAGCAATGTGTTCCTGCGAACTTGATTCTACCAATAAAAATGTCTCACTGCACTATCTAGGACTACGTATCAATCTTAAATCTAAAATCTATTCATGTCACGTTATTTGCGTCACGATTTCGAACGCCCATTACTGTGTTAATTATTGATTGATTTTAGTGGTTTTATCTCCAAACAATCCGCAAAATCCTAAAATCAATTCGGAGCAACTAAGTGACTCAATCAAACGTTGTGAAGCCATAAATATAAGTCACTCTTTCCTTTTTTTGCAGTGCCACTCGTTCTCTGCTAGTCGGGCGAGCTAGTGGTGGCTGTAGTTTTGCTTCTCTTGTGGCAGTTGTCAATGCTAGCAGTATTGTTAAGGAATATGCCGTGGTGAGTAGTCTATATTCCAATATCCCTGAAAGACTTCAGATTTAAAGGATATTTTTTATTTTTTATATATACGAACTGGAGGTGCACGTATTTCCCTTCGATAACGCAAGGTCATTCGTGAATTGGGAGGACCAGTAAAAGTAATGTTACCATGAAGCTTACTGTTTATTCATTTAGGTATAGGTAATCACATGAGAAGTTTTGCTGACTTGACAAGGCAGTTTCGATTAAAAGTCGTTGGGAATGACGTCAGGCTAACTATTTCCTCAGACAATGGAAAATTGAGTTCAATCAGCACATCAGTCGGATCAAGTTTAACAAAGCTTTGTTCAATTTTGAAAAATGTATGACTTTTATAAAAAATGCGGGAACTAAGCTTACGAAAATCTTTCGAAAAAAATTTTCCAGCCTTTTTTCGGGCAAAGCCATCAATATAGAGCGCCAATAGAACACTATTTTCAATGCAAAAAAATTTAGTTGTTTTTTTTTCGTGCAGGAGGGCAAGATACCTAATCGTCTAGCTAGCCCAAAGACTGGTGATAGTTACTGATGAGGAGAACCCGAAACACTAAAGACCCTTTTTTATATATTTTATGTGTTTATTTGGAGAGCAGGGAGTTGCATTTTATTTTAACTCTCCAGCAGGCATAAATCCTCCACTTCTGTTATATTAAGATAACAGACATCCAAATGATACATATCGACACCTGTAACTACAATTAAAACTAATAGCATAATTTTAATAACTAGGAACTAGCACCAGACTACAACTAACAAGATAATGATCTTAGAAACGATTTGTTGACAGCATTACGGGACAAATGTAAGTCGAAAATATTGGAACAGCGATTAAAATGACGACACATACTGCCGAAAAGTCCGTCATAACCATAATTTGTTATGGCTACCGGGATGCTGAAAAGAAGACTACGGCGGCGAATGCTGATGTGCAAAATGTGTAGAAGTTCGGAGCAGTAGATCGGCAATGAAAACGACCATCGAAACATCCCGGCGTACAGACAGAAGATCGAGGTCAATAAGCTTACAGCGATCTATGTAGCTCGACAGGTTCAGTGGGTCCCTCCATGGGAGTCGACGAAGTGCGAAACAAACAAATTTGCGCTGAATAGCTTCAATGCGTTGAATATCATTTTGGTAATAAGGTGCCCAGACTGCATTGCCATATTCGCGTGTAGAGTGCTTTTAAACAATATTTGTTGGTAAAGTTCTTAGTGACTCTAAAAATGAATCCTAACAGCTTAGAGGCTATAGAAATAGCGTACTCAATGTGGTGCATGAATTTTAGTTTTAATTTAGATTCCCAAATCTTTAACGGATGATTCCAGTTTGAGAACTTTCGGGTGTTTGAGAGTACAAGATATAACCGAACACTTGGAGGCAATAAACATCAATCTATTGGAATATCACCAATTGGTGAATACATCTAACTGGAACCGCAAGAATTCAGCGTCTTTGGCATTCCGATAAGCTGACATAAGTTGAAGTCGTCAGCAAACGATAGTTTCATGCATTTCAGTAAATAGTTTAGGTCGTTTAAATAGAGCAAAAATATGAAAGGTCCGAGATGACTGCCCTGAGGAACTCCCGAGCAAGCGGCAAATGGTGATGTCATGGTCTCCAATTTCCACTGCCATTTCACGTTCGATTAGGTACGAGCAAAGCCAGCCCAGAAAAGAGCCATTGAATCCAAGTCTACTTAATTTTGAAACAGTGATTAATTTTGTCAAATACCGCGGAGAAGTCGGTGGACATTGCGTCTACCTGTCGTCTTGCTTGCGAACATTGACTGATGAAAGGTGTGTAAGACACTAAGTTTGTAGTAGTTGACTGTTTAGGCATGAAGCCATGTTGGGTGGCCCAATCATGTAGGTCATGAAACTTTCCTGTGAAATGTTTCAAAAATTTGGAGAATTGTGCATGGAATCATGTTTGTTCCATGCACTATTTTATGAAATGTCTTATATGTTCAGCTGCTAGCGACTAGTAATATAAGAAAAATATTAGGACCTTGAACATCGATATTCATTTGTTAAGCTTCAGTGTGATGTCTGGACAAGAAACGTAAACTGCACTGAGCACCAAGATACATGATAGAGTAACAAATCATGTTCGTGATATAGTTCATGAATAAGATACCGCGAATCAGTCACACTTTTATGTTCCAATTATTATTGTCACGTTACTCCAAGTAAAAAATCCCATAGTCCCCTGCCAAAAAATAACATCTCGCGATAAGGCGAAGTGAAATTACGAATTTCATGATAAAATTGTTGGTATGAGTCAAATCACTTCAGGTCTCAAATTCGAAAGTCAAATTAGAAAGTAACCTCAAGAATAAAATATCACGATAACGTGCATGTAAATTACGAGAATTGTGAGTATGATCATGAAATCATTAACATAACCCAAGCAGCACCGCTTGTTGACTAGCAGTTTCTACAACAAAATTCGTTGAAAAGAAGCGTACATAAACCATTATTCAACTGATTTAGCAACTAAAAAAGCGCACCAGCAAAAGTTTATGGTAATGCAACCAACCGCAGCCATTACATGTTGCAAGTGTTGCTTGGGAAATCACACTACTCTTGACAAAAATATCAATAATCGCTGATAAGACCCTGAAATCATAAATAATAAATCATTCTATTCGTGAATAAAATATTACGATAACGTGAATAAAAATTACGAAAATCGTGACTACGATCGTGAAATCATGTACGTAAATCACATTGCTCGTGGTTTAAATTTCAAAAATTATGGTTATGATCCTGAAATCATGAACATGAATCACTTTACTCATTATATTACGATGACGTGAATGGAAACAATGAAAATATCGACTAAGATCCTGAAATCATGAACATAAATCACGCTATTCTGACAGAAAAATCTGACAGTAAACTCATGACATGCAACGGGAAATAGTGAACCAGAATCATAACAAAAGCTAAACATGTCCAGGAAACAACCACAGTAACTCAAAGAAACATTGCAATGTAACGACATGTATATATTCGGGGTGAATTAGTTTTTTGGAAAAACAAAATGTTTCACGAATACTAGGTTTATTAATCATAATTTCGAAGACTTTATCACGGTTTTCGTAAATCGTTAAGTTCATGAAATCGTTTTATTTTTTTTTTCATTACTTTATTAACGGATTTTTTTCCGTGCATAAGTAAACTTTTTTTAAGTAATCCAACTGATGGATGTTAAACGAGATTCGTCATCGAATTTTAAAATCATAGGCATTGTAACTCGGTCAGACCATATAATATCTTTTTTCGGATCAAAAGCAACCCTTACACGTTCAATATTTTTGACAATATTAGAGAGTATTGTACGTGTAAGATTTCGATAAAAAAACTAATACAGAAATATAACTTAGGCCGTATAATCTCCAAATTGTAACGTTTAGTCTAAAGTAAGCAAATGATGTTACTAGCTACAGGTCCTTTGTGATGAACCACCGCCTCTACATACCCGCACACAAAGTTGAGATCAATGGTGTGACCACCGATTCGAGTTTGTCTTAAGTGTATCTACTGAAGTACGGTGTCGGCAGTTTCAGTGACCCATTGTTCCAGTAGAGGATGATTTTAGGCGGTAAATTTTAGATGAAATAGAGAGCTTCCAGAGCAACTTTAAGGCGGTAGGTTGCTTTACTGCCCATAACAACATAACTGTCTGATAAAGTTTGCAATATTGTTCGCTGTTTTTTCAATGTGAAGTCTGTGCAGAAGAATATGTTCCCAAGTAACAATAAAAGTTTTATAGCACGCTACAAGTGCAATCAAAGCTTTATGATTGGCTATAATACTACCATAAAACTATGTTACTAGGGTTGTGTCGTGCAACTTAAACAGGTTCGTCATTTTTGCCTTTCTCATATAAAGAAAGGCTATGCAACCACTGAAAAAATCGACTTTTCACCCGAGGCCCGGAGGCCCGAGTGTCATTTACCATTCGATTAAGTTCGTCGAGATCGGCAAATGTATGTATGTGTGTGTATGTGTTTGTGTCATTTAAATTCACACAATTTTCTCAGAGATGGCTAAACCGATTTTCACAAACTTAGTTTCATCTGAAAGCTATAACGCTCCCATAAGCTGATATTGAATTTTTAGTTGATCCGACTTCCGATTCCGGAGTTACGGGTTGAAAAGTGCGGTCACACAGCAAATTCCCATATAAACTGGCACAACCATGATGTCCAAATGACGTAAAACATATTAAGATGGGTTTTACATAACTCTAGTTTGCAGGTCTGGATCACTAATGATAAATCAAAGAAGCTTTGACCACATTGGCCAACTATGACGGTTCAGGATGCCTCTGGGGAACTCGCCAAGTTCCTAAGCTAATATCACACCCATATTACCCAGCGAATTCTCTACCGATTTTTACAAACTTCATTTCAAATGAAAGATACAGTAATGCCGTTGACTGCTGCTGAATTTCATTCGGCTCTGACTCTTGGTTCCGGAGTTACAGGTTGGTTAGTAAGGTTACACTGGAATTTCCCATATAAATCGGTACAATCGTAACACCGCAGAGGCTAAAAACTATTGAAATGGTCACAAATTACTACGATTCGCAAGTCTAGATCACTGATTGTCAATCAAAAATTCTTTGGATATATTGTCCAGTATCGCCGATTCCGGGCATATTCCGCAATTTAAGTCACATCGGTTCTTCGGTGATGACTGGACCGATGTTCTCAAACCAAGTCTCAAATGAAAGGCTACATTTGCGATTGAGTATTGTGTCGTAACACGCCCCCCCCCTTCTCAACCTTGCCATCACACCTCGCTCCTTCATCACTCCTCTCCCTTTAGACCATCCTCACATTCGCATTTCCTTCATGAACTCCGTATACCGAAATAAGATGAAGGATTTCTGACACATCCTCCACTCCCACGCTACTAAACCCCACCCCGCTCCACTTCCAAACCCATTCCACCAGTATAATCACATGAAGATAACATTGAACTCATGTTGATTAAGTTAATTAAATATTAGGGGAGCCCGGGGCTAGTTGGTGTTGGTTGGGGTAAGTTGGCGGAATCCCTTTGTCTTTGTTTCTATTAGACAGACAGCGCTGCCTCTCATTATGTACCTCAAGTTATGTGAAACCCATTACCCAATGTGTTTTTGTTGCATTTTGTTTTGTAAAAGTTGTGGGCGATATTGTTTTTTCGAGCATGCCAAGTAAATTTTTTAAATTTTAAACACTTTGTCTTATTTATGGTGATTTTAAATCTATTTCCCAATAGATTTTATTTTTCGATAGCGCGTAAAAAGAGCTTTAAGCATTCGTATAGATATTAAATCTATCCATGAATTAAAGCTTTTTTTAAATAGTTTTGTTGTAAAATATGCGGTTGAAGTAAGATGGTGGTGACGCACGCGGGGTAAGTTAGCGCTACTATTTGTAGTGCAAATATAGCCATCAAATATTTTTATTTTTGACGAGATAATCCAAAGTAAAACTTTGTGTATCTGGTCAATGCAGGGGATATTTACTTCGGCCAATCGCCTGAAGAATTTCAAAAATATGCTTTTCAATATGGAATACGCGTCAAAGTAAAATGCACAGTAGCGGTTTTCCCTAAAAACCTGGCCAAAAGTCGAAAATGGTTTCGATTGATCTGCAATGATGCATACCATGGTTTTTTGGGGCGCAGATTACGATTTTGATGTCAGATTTTCAAAATTCAAAATGGCGCATGCAACATGGCCGACATTTTAATCTAAATATAAATAAATTTTCACGAATGAAGATTTAATGGTTCCATTCGAAACTGCCTCCTTACTTCACGTTTCACTTGCTTTATTACATGGAAATTGAAACGAGAATTCCCTTTGCTACCTCTGAGAAGACATGTGTACGTTTTGGTGACTCAGCTTCTTCTTGAGTTGGTATTTTATCGTCTTACTGGAAATCCTTTCCAAAAAAAAACAAAATAGCGAATCATCAATAACTATCGTGGAATAACTTCATTGAGCGCTCTCTCGAGTTGGTGTCCATGAAGCCCATTTAGGATCAATACCGGTACCTCATCAGTACCCCTTTGCATCTTGATCGGATCGGAAGCTAAAATCGCTCTGCTTGATAACTGTGTAGTGAATCAAATGTGCGTTTCTACATTCATACAGTCTTCTGTCTACTTGTACCTTGCCAGCGATATAAGCAAGCAAAACAATCGAAAATAACAGTCGAAACTCCAAGTATTCCCAGCGGTGTTCATGTTGTGAAAATGCCTTCAATTGGATCAATTAAAAAAAAGAAAGCTCTCATATCCACTGGACACCATGTTACATGGCGACATGACTGAGGACTCTAGTGATATGGGGTAACTTAATCCCTGTCAGAATGTGAATTGTATACCAAAAACTAACTATCAGAATGAAGGTCCGCGTCACCATCCAAGAACGCACGTGTATATAGGAAATACCACACGGTTACAAAATCCAGTCTCGTACACGAGAAGTCGCATGAACGCGAGCACACGTGACAAACATGTTAACGTACGAACGCTTAAGCCCTTTGCGATTAAAAACGCACACCTACGTTCGCGTTCGCGCAAAGTTAATAACACCCCGGTAATAAGGAGAACGTTTTAGCACTCATGATGTTTCAAACGCTGTCTCAAACACGAACCTACAAACGTCTGTTTTCGCGCGCTCATTAATCGGTCACGTCCGAAAACCATCACTCTCTGTCCTAATAGCTTAAATCCATACATTCAGTAGGACTAATAAAAAAAATAAAGCACATAGCCACTAGACAACACGTTTTTAATGGCGACATCACCGGGCACTCTAGTGATATGGAAGATCTCACACTCTTTTAGCATCTTAGCAGTACATCAAAAAATAAAGTACTTGATTCACGGTCCGCGCTCGATTATCCAAGAACACACGCGAATATGCGAAAGGCACACGGTTATAAAATAGAATTCATACACGCAAAGTTACATACACGTTAGCACACGCGACATACAAACGCACGCGCGATCGAGTACGTTGACGTACAAATGCTCGAGCTCTTTGCGATGATACACGCGATCGCGAGTCCCTACGCCCGCACATACCTGAACCGTACAATGAATATCACATTCAGAATCACGGCCCGCTACAATTGGCCTAATGCAGTGTTTTAGTGGGCGACATTGCCTGTCTCGTCTGCAAATTCTAGTATTTGATTCTGACGGGGAGCCCTTCCGAGAACCTAGCTGTACAGCTCCAGTAGGACAACTCTCGAAAAAAATATATCCGCCGGTTTTCATATAAAATAAAGAAATTTGGAATCAACGCTAGGTTTTGCAGCTGCTTCGATCCTAGCTCTCAGATCGTGAGATAATGGTTATCATTGGAGATTGCCAGATATAGTGCAGATAAGCTACCTGGGACCGTTGATGTTTCTGCTTTCCTTCAATGGCGTGTATTTAGTGCTGAAAACTCTTCGTGGACCAGCACAGACGATCTTAAAATATTTCATATCATCCGCTCATTTCAGGATTGCCGAGTTCTTCAACAACAACAGGAAAGTTTCGCTGATGGTGGTGTAGCAAGAACTGCACGGTTTTAAATCCGAAAAAGTGCTCGGTGGTGGAATTCTTTTAAAAAAATTTCTGGCGGAGGTCTTCCACGTACCCCTAGAACTTTTTTACTGCCGAAGCCCTGCCTGTCAGACCCCAGAACTTTTTAACTGCCGAGAACCTTTGGGGAAGGAACAGCGGATGGAGAGGAAACGGGGAGAGGCAGGCCCCCTGCGATTGTCCTGGTTTTTTTACTCGCCTGATATGGTCACCCTACAGTAACATGGTATTCAAAAGAGTCAGTTAATCTCTGCGCTTTAAATTTCGAAATGTTGATGTGATATGATTCATAATCTTAATTAAAGCCTTAAGATAGTTTTTCAAACTCTCAATCGTTCAATAAAATTACATATTATTTACCTTTCGGAGAATCCTACCGCACCCAAACAGAACGATTTTCCTGCTGAGCCCTCAAATCCGTTTAATTTGCCACGCGAAAACAAAATCCGGCACTTACACCGATCCTCGCGATGGACGATCTCCAGCAACACAGTAGCGGAAAAATCACTCGCGCACAATTTCCGGCCCAAAAAAAAGCGCGGCAAAACAACACTACAAGTCCACTTCTCGTATGCTCGACGTTGCCTGTTTTCTTGCAGACTGGAACCGCCACGACTGTACGCCTGGCTCTCGTAAAGTTTTTGTCTCAATGGCAATGCTTGTCTCGTTAAACCACTTTCACTCTCCGTTTGTCGTAACACGGCAACTTTTTTTTGCGGTTGTTTTTCTTAATATTCGCTGCTTCTTTTACAACAATAAACACTCAATCTGCTTATTCTGGAACCGTATTGCTCGCGTGCTCAAAATTAGATTGTGTTGAAGCTTAAATTTTACGGAACCCTCAAGTCACAGGTGACGCTGAAATATCACTCACTTTGATAAATTTATTTTCGAAAATATTCTCTCATCCACCTATGTGTGTCACATTCGCAAAACTTTTACCACGGAATCATTACGAAAGTGCACTTTCTAATTATTTCACAACGTTTCATCCTCCAGCCGTCCGTCTGTACTTTTCCCCGAGCACCCCTTTTAAAGTTGATTCTGTCCCCCATCAACGCCAGAATCGGATCTTGAAGCGACAGCACAATGCAAACTCGTCACATCATCACTTATACACTAGTGTAGCCACTTGGGAGCAAACTGGCGACAGATGGGGTACGGTGGTCCCTTTTCGCATCATACGACCACCATCGTAGCTACTGTTATGTGGCATGCCTGTGGGTAGCTTTTTGTGTCTAGCGAGACTCCGTGTCATCACACACCATTTCCCGCGATGTCAGCGTCGCACGATACGGATCCTAGTACCGGATCCTTAGCTCTAGGAACATCTTTATAGCAGTAAAGTAAAGATGACTCCTGCCTCACCCAACGCACCGAGAGGACGAAATGAAAAAAAAAACACAACAACAAAAACAACCCCACACAGCACACGCCCGTCCCTAATGATATAACGCAAAACACTCGCTTTTGATGGTGTTTTGATTGGTCTGTATCCTACGGTACACGGAGTATACTTTCAGGCGAAAGTGTCGTCTCCCACCAACGAGCATTTAATAACAGCGATGTCCCGTTTCCTTCGATTGTAGTCTTACGGCCCGTATCCGAAAAAAAAACCCGTAATCAGCCCAAGGTCCCGAAATCACAACACTATCTCAGTTCACTTTCTTATCATTCTTTTTTTCGCCCATCCCCCAACGGATCCCACATATCCCGAGGGAAGTGGGCTACTCCTGAAGCTGATCCAAACACTCAGCACACCACACCGGACAAGGAACACTCTGAAAAAAACGAAACCCGACACGGTTCTGCTTCAGCTTCCGGCAGCACGTTGCGAACGCATCGGAAGCAACACCCTTACTGACGAAACTTTGCCTGAGCTGGTCCGTGTTCGCCAGTCGGGATGAAAAGTGTGCCGCTCCAGCTGGGTACGATGTACATACCTCTACATCACATCTACTGGAACGAATGAGCCGCTCGCAAAGCTGAAAGTAACAACAACAACAACAAAACACGCGTTCTGAACGAATCTCGCTGGAAGCAGCGTGTCTTATCGTTCGTTACGTTTGCTACCAACAACACGGCAACGCGTGAGAGCGGAGCGAAGATTGCTCTCTGCTACCAATATCAACGACGCACGGTATCACAGCTGGCGGAGTAAAGTTTTCCCGAGAGAGCCAAGTGAGAGGAAAACTCGCGACGGAGCGTGAAAAGTCTCTGTTGATTTTTTAGTTTGATTGGTAGGTGAACGGGTTTGGCTGGTTGCGGTAATTGACTGGTGCCTGATCCCGTTCAAAGTTTTGCACGTTCTGTTGCATTCGTTACAGATTTGGCTCCATCGCGCTGTGTGTTTTCGTGCGTACGCATGGTACTTTATTGATGAAAAGTTTACGATACTGAAATCATAATAATGAAATTCGATCTAGTTTCTTCAGGTCAATTCTAGCAAACTTTTTAAAAAGATCTCTTTGTTGATAATATATGACTTTTTCAATGAGTATGCGAGAATTTTTAATCTCAATAGGCAAAAGCTGTAGACGGTTTCTTTATTGGCCTCGAATTCCATTGAATCGCTATTCGTTTGATTTCTGTAGGGGCCGTTAGTTGTGGCCCAGTTGAAAAAAGTTGGATGTAGTGTTGTTGAGTTCTCCTGCGATTACTATCACTTGGTGCACTGGTGGTTCCAGGAAGGGAGACTATTTGACTAGAAGCAGGGCCGCCGAGAGGGGAGGGGGAACGGTGTGTTTTCCCCCGGGCCCGGAGTTGGGGAAGAGGCCCACTTTGAAACAGCCTTGTCAGTATGTTAGTGTCGGATTCTGATGAGACGAAGTCAAATCCCATTACTAATTAAGAAAGAACATTACAATCCACGAAGAATTTCTCGTGTTCACTTAAAAATATTATTTAAATACGAGAGCCCGTAAGTTTTTTTTCATCTTTAACTAACTTTCGCAATTAAAATAATTTGTTTGGCCTTTCTTCGAAGAAATCTTTTATTCTTCATATAATCTGGCTTCTATTCATTCCATTTTTTCTATTGTTCTATTGCTTCATATTTTAATTTTTTGTTGTTTCTTTTTTCCATTTCTTCCAGGTTTTTGAGCCCTTCTATTTTTCCATGTATTCTTGTTTTACATTTTTGTTGAGGTAATTTTCGTGGGGCAGCCCAAATTCGAGAAAGCGGACAGTTTTAATAATCGTCAGCTTCAAGCTGTAAATAATTTTATTGTAATAAATGTTCGTGAACAGCCCCACAATGGTAAACACCTAAAAATGCGCAACCAACAATTCTAAGGTTGACCTGAAAGAACTCGCCACTAGCGAATTTGCAAACGCAGCGGCTTAAGTCGCGGTGCACATAGCACAACAAACGAATTTAGGTTTTAATTGTTGCATGATAATGATAATCTGGAACAGCTCGAACCCGTAAATCAGGTTCACGACTCTCTACGACGTCCAGTACAGCCAGTCTTGTGGCTGGTCTTCGCAGGGTCCCCGATGATGTCCGTACCAGCGCCTGTCGAACTCGGCCATCCCGACCCGGGAACACATCCTCGATCCGGCCTCGAATCCACTGGTTCCTCGCCGTTTCGCCAGCCACCAGTATCAGATCGCCAATCTCCTGGTCTTTTGCCTCCACGAACCATTTACTCCTCCGGGTGATAACCGGCAGATACTCCTTCAGCCACCGCACCTAGAATTGGTTCATGATGTATTCAGTTAACTTCCAACCGCTGCGAAGGGTTGCACCATGACCCAGAGGTTCCATCGGAAGGATCTTGACACCGGTCGAACTGCCCAGAAGAAAGTGGTTGGGCGTCAACGCTTCTTGGTCAGCCGAGCGGCCTCGAGTTGATCATCGCTTCTGCTTCGTAAAGAATGGTTTCCAGTGTCTCGTCATCTGGTTTGCGAGGTGCTTCCCAGATTGCACCATTCGCTACTTTCACCGAACGAACGAGTCTCTTCCACGCACCGCCCATATGCGGGGAGGCCGGTGGGATAAATTTCCAGTTGGTTTCCGCACTGATGAAGGTGAGTGCTAGAGCTCGGGTAGTGGATTCAATTTTCGCCTTAAGTTTACTGCTTGCGCCTTGAAAACAAGTCGCATTATCCGTCCAGAACGCTCGGGGCGGTCCTCTACGCGATACGAATCGCCGTACTGTCATTATTCAGGACTCCGTGCTCAAAGAATGCACTACTTCCAGGTGCACGGCTCTCATTGTCAGGCAGGTGAAGAGAGCTACCCAGCGTTTTGCGTTGCTTCTACCCACCTTAGCTAGTACCGGTCCGAAGTAATCCAGACCAACGAAAGTAAATGGTCGAACAAAGGCTGTTAGTCGCATCTCTGGCAGCGGAGCCATGGCTGGTGGCTTTGGGGTCGTTTTCATCACGCGGCACCAAATACAGTTCATGGCAACCTTCTTCACAAGTGACCTGAGTTTGATGATCTCGAAGCGTTGGCGAATCTCGTTGACGATGGTTTCGCGGTTGGCGTGACGAAAACAGCGGTGATACCAGTCTGCAATAAGAAATGTAATTAGGTTGTGTTTGGGGAGGATAACGGGAAACTTAGCTTCGTTCGGTGCATATGGTGCAGCACCGATTCGTCCTCGAATCCGTAAAATCTTGTTGTCATCTAGGAATGGCCAAGTCTTAAAGATTGATCTGGACTTGTCAACAACACGGTTGTTTGCTAAGCCGTGGGACTTCGTTAGTACAGCGATTTCGTCCGGGAAGGCCTCGATTTGCGCCATCCTCCAAAGCGCGTACTCAGCTCGTTGTAGCTCATCCTGGGTGAGCATGCCGAGTTCCAGATGTCGGCCCTTGCTCTCCCGAATTAGGTTGTCGAGGTAACGGAAAACATATGCTGTTGACCGATGCAGTCTGGTCCATGAACTAAATCGAAATACTTTGATGTTCGGAGCGAAATGACCCAGGTTGAAATGGATGGGACGAAGTTCTTCGCAAGTTTCAGGAATTGATTGTTCTTCGGGTCACTGGTCTCTAGCTTTCTGCAGGATGTCTTGTGCTCGAAACCATGGATTACTCATCGAAAGCTGCGGCCCAAGTTTCCATTTCGTTGCCAGATCCGCCAGGTTGAGTTTTGATCAAACATGTTTCCAATCTCCCGGTTCGGTCGACATTAGTATTTCACCCACACGAACTGCGACGAATTGTTGATACCGGCGATGATCTCTTGATTTGATCCATGCGAGACTCACTGTTGAATCAGTCCACATAAACTGCCGGGTAATCGGGAACGAGTGATGTCCTTTTACCGTGCTTAGCATTCGGGTACCGAGTGAAGCCATCAGTTCAAGTTTAGGGATCGATTGTGTTTTCAGCGGACCAACCTTGGTTTTGGCACCAACGAATGGCACTTGCACTTTCCCCTCTACTTCTAAACGAAAGTACGCGATTCATGAATATGCCACTTCGCTGGCATCCACGAAAACGTGCAGTTCAAGGCCATCGAAAGTTTTCGGGAAAGGCGTCTAAAAGTAGCAGCGCTGGATTCGTAGTTCGCCCAGTTCCGGGAACAGTTTCGTCCATTGTCGCCATCGCACGTAGATATCCTGTGAAATCTGTTCATCCCATCCTGTTCCTCTAGTCCAGATGTCCTGCATCAGAATTTTTCCGTAGACGAGAAAGAACGTGATGAAACCAAGAGGGTCGAACAAACTCATAACGATTTTGAGGACTTCTCGTTTGGTGGGAATGTGTTCGTCGTCCAGAATTTTCTGGAGGTCTCTTCGCATGGGAAAGGTGAATACAAATAAGTCACCTTTCTGCAGCCACTTCATTCTCAGTACCGACTCGGAGTTTTCTCCTCTCTCCAAGCTCAGATTTTTAACTACATCCTCAGTTATCTCGCCGATCCCCCGCAGCACATCCACCCCGTTCTACAAGAATTGACGTAATGTGAAACCGCCCCTGGAATGCACCAGCTTAACCTCGTTGACCACTTCGATAGCCTCTTCATTCGTTCTGAAGCTGTCCAGGTAATCGTCCACATAGTGCTTGTGGAGGATAGCGGCTGAAGCGCGTGGAAATTCTAGGGAGAACTCCTGAGCATTATAGTTCTTCACGAACTAGGCCGTTCCAGGCGAGCTAGTCGCTCCGAATGTGGCTACGTCCATAATGCAGACGCGTGGACAGTCTGTTGGGCATTCTCGAAATAGGAAGCGTTGGGATTGGCAGTCGGGAAAACGAATTTTGATTTGGCGGAACATTTTCATTATGTCTCCACACCCAGCAACAGGAAACTGTCGAAATTGGCACAACACTTGCGGGAGAGGAGTCAGTAAATCAGGACCTTTATTCAGTTTCGAATTGAAGGATACTCCACCTACTTTCGTCGCTGCATCCCATACCAATCTGAACTTGTCGGGTTTCTTCGGATTGGTCACAACGCCAAGAGGAAGGTACCACGTCCGATTCGCATCCACGGAGGTCAACTCGGCGAGATTTGCTTTGTGTGCATAGCCCTTCCGCTCGTACTCCGCTATCTGCTCCCGAACCTTCTCGCCTAGTAAAGGTTCTCGTTCAAATCTTCGCTCCAACGACATCATACGGCAAACTGCCATAGCTATCGGGAAAGTTTGGGTTATCGGTGTTCCATAAGAGACCAGCTTCGAAACCAATTCCATCTTCTGTGCGCCGTGTTGTTTCCTGCAAGATCCGCTTTTCGTCTTCAGGTTCTAGTGTTGCTTTCGGGATGGGGACACCAGAATTCTCCAGCGCGAAGTAGTCGCGAAGCTGCTCGTTCATCTCACGGTCCGAATCAGATACCGCTCCAACGTGGAAGGTACGACTGCTGTTGAGGTTGAGCGCCCAGGGATACATCCGTAGATGTATCCCTGGGCGGCATTTCGCGGCGATTGGATCTCGCGGCCCTCCTTCTCGAAGCTTGAGCAGAACACAGAGTCGCAGATTATCCAAACCGATCAGCAGCTGTGGCTGAACCAATCATAGTCTTCCAATGGCAGGCCCCGCAGGTGCGAAAAGCGGGTTGCTAGATCGTGATACTTGAGAGTTTGAGAGGAGAGGAACAGATGACGCACTGTACGAGCATTGTTCAAGCGGAACCGAGGATTGCCGCTATGACAAGAGATGTCCAGTTGCACATGTTGTGATTCGGACTCAACTCGAGTCATATTTCCTGTCCACGGTGAGCAGTTCTTTCTGGCCGGATACGTTGAGCATCTGTGCGACCGACTGTTCCAGAAGGGTATAAGAGGAACCCTCATCGATGAAAGCGAAATAATTCGAGAGCACGTTTTTCCGTGCACGACTACCGGTAATACCCGAAACAATGGTCAATTGAACTCTCCCGAGGACATGTGACTAGCAGAAACACTAACGTTGCGGTTGGTGGGGGAAGAGGAGTGGAGGAGAGTGTGGTTTTTTGTCGACACCCTTCAATACCACATCCATTCCACGATCGACATGGCCATTTCCCGCGACTGTTCAGGCATGTCCTGCATAGGCCCTTCTGCTGGATAAATTTTCACCTTTCGTCTACGCTAGCTGCTTTGAATTGATCGCACTCGGGTACACGATGACCATCACGCCCACATGCGAAACAAGATTTAACTGCTTGGCGGGTATTTGTTGTGCCGCTCGGTGTGATTGGAGACTCCGGTACATGTGTGTGCGGTCAGGAGTCCTAATTCACTAAATTCACTAATTCGTGCCTTCTCTTAAATTCAGCCCAGCTCAGACGCATCGATCCAGGAAGATTCTCCACTAGCTCCTGCATCAGCATTGGATTTGCTAAGTGGTTATGTTGACCTGCTGCTTTTAAGTGATCCACTAGGTTTTGCACCGCCAGTCCAAACTGCATCAGTGTCTCCAGTCGATCGTGCCTCGGTGCCGGAACTTGGTGAATCCTGTTCAGGAGAGTTCGAATCAAGAGTTCTGGCCTGCCGTACAGTATACGCAGGGTCTCGATGACGTGCTGTACACTCGATGGCAGAAGCAGCCGACTTTTCACCGCCTCCAAGGCATTGCCTCTCAAGCATCGTTGTAGGCGGATGAGGTTCTCAGCATCCGTATAGCCACAGGCCGTCGTCGACTGTTCGTAGCTGCTGACGAAAATCGGCCAGTCCTCCGTATTCCCATTGAAGATGGGTAATTCCTTTCCTAAAACCTGGCACGCAGCGATTTGTTGGTGAGAGAGGATGTCACCTTGTCCTTGGCGCCCATTCGCGGGGGAAGCTGAGGCGGTGGCATCGCCCAGCCCTTTTCACACAGTGAGTGTGCTAGACATAGACTATCTGATTGAACATTTGATTAGTTGTCTGCACGAGGTGGAGTGGGTGGTAGAGATGAAAGTATTGGTAGTGGCTTTGGAACAGGTTTCGGTTGGGGATCCGGCGTTGGTAACGCTGGGATCAACGATGATGGAGCAGGATCCGGAGAAACATCACGCTTCGAAAGGACTACGGAAGGAATTTTGCTGTAGAGATGTTCACTGGTATTGACCGGGTTTCCTTCTGTTTCATTTGCCTTATCCTGATTAGCTAGCCAGCACTTCACCCGTTCGTTTGGATCCAGATTGGATCCGGAAGTGATTCGCCTCTGCTGCTGAATTGTGCTAGTTGCCGCACAATTTAATTCCGCTTTTCTAGCGATTCCCTCCTTAATTTTTGTTGCAACATCTTCATGGTCAATTCCTCCGCCAGCTTCCGTTCACGAATGTTCTTCTCTTCCTCTAGCAGCAGTCTTTTCTCGTTCAGTTGGCGCTCGGCCTCTTCTAGTTCGAGTCGCTTAAGCTCCTTCTTTTCTTCCAGTTCTTGTTCCCGCAGAAGCTGTTCTTGCTCTACCATCTTCAGTTGTTCCTCCAGAGCGGCTCGATTGCTTTAAATGGCGCTCCCTTTAGCATTCGAAAGTTGTTTGCTGCGTTGGGATCCGGCCCGAGTTAGTCGGTCAGAGCGGGTGGAAGGTTTGAGCAGTTCTTTGGTGAACGTAGAAGCGAACGTTTTCTGTTTGCTGCTGCAAGTAGTGCAAACATATTTGCGCAGACAAAGTGTTCCCACAACAGGCATAGACAGCATTGAACCATTTCGTTTTCCGCCGCATCCGGACGTTCGCAGGATTGATAGTTGTGTTTGGTGATGTCAGCACACATGTTGGCACGATTATCCATCATTCATAACCTCAATAAAAAAATCTTGAAGAATGTTGAGGTAATTTTCGTGGGGCAGCCCAAATTCGAGAAAGCGGACAGTTTTAATAATCGTCAGCTTCAAGCTGTAAATAATTTTATTGTAATAAATGTTCGGAAACGTAGTGGCACACTTACATTTTTGGTGCACAAACGACCATGAGGAAGTGGGTCGTCCCTGATACCATGTGCTTAATGAACGTTCAGTATGTAGAGTTTAATTTATTTTAATTTTAGCACGAATTTAGGTTTTAATTGTTGCATGAAATTTAAGTTTTAATATAGAAAACAATCGGAGCACGAGAAACACTTCTTGTTCCACGAACTACTCGAGAAAAAAAGGAACATTAATTGCCTTTCAAGCACTTACGTTCATGACAGTTGCGATCCTCCTGCGATCGGATGACAGTCGACGCACCGCTGTGGACGGTTGACGAAGCGTCGCGGCAAGCGTTACTCATTGAACGGGGGACCTTGTCGTAACAACATTTTGTTTTAAATATTTTGCTTCATATTTTTCTTTCTAGGTTTTTACCATTCCTGCTGTTTTTTTTTAAATTGTTACATTTTTTATATTTGTCCCCTTTTTTCGATTCATTTCAACTTTTCATATTTTTTAATTTTTGTGTTTTATATACCATTTTACTTATCTTTTTTCATCCGTTTGTTCAATTGATTTAATTAAATTTCACATTTCGCAAAATTTGAATTCTTTCGATTATTTTTGTATTTTTTCGTATTTTTCATTAAACCTATTTTAGTATTTTCTCCATCCGTACTTTTTTCATATTCTTCATTAGCAGGTCTCTTGTTTTCTAAAAAAAAGCTCATTTCTCTATTTTTTTGTACTAGTTTTTTATTTTGTTGTGTATTTTTCTGTTCTCCATTTTTCAGTTTTGAAATTCATGATTTTTTTTAATTGATTTTTTTTTCAATGTTCTTCAATTTTCCTTTATTGTTGCGTTCCATTCCTTTAGCACTATCCTTTTTTGTCCATTTAAACAATTTTGAATTTTAATGTTTTCCATTTTGTTCATTGTAGCATTTAAACATTTTTTCCATTATTTTATTTTAATCTTTGTGTGTTTTGTGCATGTTTTCTGTTTTCTATTCCATCTAATTTTAAGTTTTACTTTACATGATTTTATTTATTATCTAACACATTTATCTTTTTAGTTTTCTCTTATTTTTCTTTATTGTAGTATTTCTATTTTCCCCATTTCGTCAAGCATTTCTTTTTTGAACCATGTTAATTTTACATGTTTTCAATGTTTTCACTTTTTTCTGTTTTTGGGTTCTTTCCACTTGTTCCTGTTATATATTTTTTCTTTAATCGATTCCGTCCAATTGTTTCTGTTTATTTCTGCTTCAATTATTCCACTGTACTTATTCAGCTCAAAATTAGTTCTTTAAAACAAATAGTTTGTTTATTTTTCAATTTTTGTTACAAATTTTTATGCGTTAAAAATTTTGTATTATTATTAGTTCTACGTTAAACTTTTTTGCATCTACCTTTTTTGTTATGTTCATTTATTTTTCTTCCTTTTGTCCTTTTTCCTATTTTCCATGTTTATGATATTTTATTTTTCATTTTGTCGTTTAGCCCGATTCTCATTATTGTAATCATTTTGCAATATTTTCCTATATCCCTTGTTTTTGGCGTGAGTCTTTGTTTTTTTCTTTTTCAAGTATTTTTATTAACGTGTCCACTGGAAAACAGGTAGAGAAAGAATAACCGGAACGGTAAGAATGAAGCAACGGTGAAAATCCACCTTTTTATTGGAAACACTGAGAAAAGATATGTCCTCAAGCAGGAATCGAACCTGCGATCTCCCAGTCTCGAGTTGGGTGCCACTCTGCCATCGAGGAACTGTGATGATGTCATCACATATTCCCAAAAGTATCGTGATCACCACCACAGCCTCCAATACCTCCTAATTAACCTATCGACCCCCAATGTCTCCTATGAGCAGATCGCCACCACCTGATAATAAATATCTCAAGCCTGAGCGCAGTCCACTGGATCTAAAAATAACGAGAGAAATTTGGCTCGATCGATGAGAGGAACCGCTGGGGAGTCACTGGTGCTGTTGGATGCAGTCCCCGTTGCTCCACTACCTCCCCCACTGGGGGAGACCTCGCCAAACCACTTCTGGCAAAGGGCGATTCGGCACCTCCGTTTTTTGATTTTTGTTTAAATTTACTTCGCTCATACTGTTCCCACGTGTTGCGTGAGAATGAAAGATCCGCCACGCCAGAGCTGCGCAGCGACGTGGTAAGGGACGCTTACTGTGGGGGTAGCTCAGGTACCCCACAGGCTCCGTTAACGATCGAGATTTTTTTTTTCACCCCCTCGACCACTCATCCCACGGCACGGGTCGCTTCACGCCTTGGACTTGGGGTTATGTTGCTTTACGTGATGACTGCGGCCTAGATCATCACAACCATCTTCCTTTAGCAGGACTTTGGACCTGTAGCTCTGGTCCTCAGTAGTTCCAAGTACGTAGGTTATTACGGACATGCTACTATTGAGATCCGTCATTCGCTAGCGGAGTTGCAACTATGCATAGATACGGGGAAATTCGAGGCGACGGGCTATCTTGCGAGAGATTGCACCTAGAGGACGAAGTGCTTGCTTTGCACTCCAGATGACGAAAGCGACCATCGACCATGGCTTTAACTGCCCTACCTACAAGAGGGTCATTGCCGGCCAACGGTAAAGGAGATAACCCCGAGAAATCTGAATCACTGTGACACCACACAGCAACTGTTGTGGCAGTCTACGTCAGAAACTGTGTTTGTGATGTCGCTTTGCTTGCAGAACCGTAACTGGGTGGAGGATAGATCGGAAACTGCGATACAAGTTATGGGCAGATTCCCCATTCAAGAAGTGGTAGATCGCTCATACGAAGGCTTCGTGATCGCCAAAATCAACGGCTCCTTCGTTTGCAGCTGTTACGTCCTCCAAGGTGTACAGAGGAGCAGTTAAGCCTAATGCTGGACCAGCTAACTGGGCAGTTAATCGTCCGAAACCCGGTAGTCATTGATGGTGATTTCAATGCCTGGGCTGAGGAGTGGGCCAGTAGAGTAACCATTACAAGAGGGTGTATCCTACAGGAAGCTCTAGCGATCATAGACGTACGATTGTGCAATGAAGATTCCGTTAGCACATTTCGGAGAGACGGGAGGAAGTCTATCATCGACGACCCATTCAATAGTCCTTCATTGATGGAGAACATGGACTGGAGTGTATGCAAGAAGAATACCCATGGCGACCACTATGCTATTCGCTACCGTATTGGCCAACGGAACCCTTCTGTAGCTATGAGAAGGATGACCGGCGAATGAAAATGGACGACGAGAGTCTCCAACAAACACCTCTTCGATGAGCGACTTCGGTCGAACGGCGGGACCGAGAACGTGGATGCGGCTGATCTAACAAGAAGGATTATGACGGCTTGTGACGCCACAATGCTGCGACAACTGTATCCACGCAATAGACGGCGTCCAGTCTACTGGTGGAACGAGACGCTTAGTACGCTACGCGCTGCTTGTCTCTGAGCCATAAAGCGGGCTCAGAGAGAAAAATCGGAACCAGATAGAGAAGAGCGCAAGGCAGCGTTTCGGGAAGCTAGGGCAGCTTTAAAACGGGAGATCAGACTTAGCAAGTCAGAGTGCCACAAGGAACTGTGCCGAGAAGTAGACACCAATCCCTGGGGCGAAGCGTACCAAGTCGTGATGGTGAAAATGAAGCGCTCGACGACGTCAGCCGAAATGTGCCCGAGTAAGCTGAAGATAATCGTTGAGGGTCTTTTCCAGATGCACGATCCAACTATCTGGCAACCGACACTGTACGGCGAATAAGAAAGAGCAAACGCGGACGATCGGCTCGCAGAAGCATCGAATCGCCCGAAATCAATGAAAGCCCTCGGTCTTGATGGAATACCAAACGTAGTGCTGAACTTTGCGATCTTGGCATACTCAGACATGTTCAGGATGGTGCTGCAGAAGAGTTTAAATGAAGGCAACTTCCCGAAATGTGGAAGGTACAGAAGCTGGTGTTGCTGCCAAAGGCAGGGAAACCACCGGACGTTCATGCTTCGTATAGGGCTATATGTTTGCTGGATACACACGCAAAACTCCTGGAAAGAATCATCCTTAACAGGCTGACGAAATGCATGGAGGGTGAGCGCGGACTGTCTAAGATACCGGATTTCGCAAAGGAGAATCGACAGTGGAGGCAATTCGAACATAGTAGATCGATGTTTCGCTGCGGTCACGTTTCATGTGAAGAATGCATTTAACAGTGCCATATGAGGAGCCATCGCCGCAGCGCTGCTCAGAATGAGAGTTCCCGACTGTCTACGCCAGATCCTGAAGAACTACTTCCAGAGCAGAGTGTTGCTGTACGAGACGAACGAAGGGCATAAGCCAGTCACAACGGGCGTTCCTCAGGGTTCTATTCTCGGCCCAACGCTTTGGAACGGGATGTACGAAGGGGTCTTAGCACAGCTGCTGCACAAGAAAGTGGAAATCGTGGATTTCGCGGACAACGTGTCACTAACGGTGATGGGTGAGACACTTGAGGAAGTGAAGGTGTCTGTAACGGAGACAATGTACGTGACCGAGAACTGGATGAACGGGATCAAACTGCAAATAGCTTATCACAAGGCGGAGATGATCAGCAACTGCAAAGCGGTTCAGCGGATTCAGATCGATGTCGGAGGGCACGTGATTGTATCGGAGCGTGCACTGTAGCAATTGAGAGTGATAATCGACGACCGGTTGAGCTTCAACAACCACGTCGTCTACGCCCGCAAAAAGCCGACAAAGGTAACGAACGCAATGGCGAGAATCATGTCAAACTTCGGTGTCTACTATCTTGTGTTTCGTCATCGGCACTGCGATATGGGGTTCCTGCCTGGGTTGCGGCGCTGAAAACTAAGAGAAACCGTAAATAACTGAACAGCACATTCAGGCTGATTGCCGTATGAATCGCGAGTACGCGTACAGAACAATGTCGTTGGAGGAAGTATGTGTTATCGTCGGGATGATTCCCATCTGCATCACCCTGGCGGAGTATATCCAGTGCTACAATCGGAGAAACACTAGAAATGTGAAGAAAATGGTGAAAATCGATTCCATGGTGAGGGTGCAACAGGAATGGGATAATACGGAGAAGGAAAACATCCCAAGCATGTCGACGTGAGTCAATAGAAAGCACGGAGAGGTAGACTTCCACCTGACATAGCTTGTGTCGGGCCCAGGCTGCTTCAGGGAGTACCTTTATCGGTTCGAGCACTCAACGTCATCATTGTGTCTGGAATGTGAGAACTTTGAGGAGACACAGGAGTATGCGGTATACGAATATCCATGTGACGCGTAGTGAGATGCTTGAAACGGAAGGACCGGACATCAAGTTGGATAAAGTCGTCTACAGAATGGCAAACGACGTAAACACGTGGAACGCGGTCGACAGAGTGGTGAAGCTGATCCCGACCGACTTACAGCGGAAATGGTGTGATGATCCGTGAGGGGCTAGTCGAGCAAACAGAAACAGAGCATCGAATTTGGGTAGTCGGGACACCAGCGAATTTGAAGCCACACTCCACGTGAAACTGCCGGGAGAACTTAATTCGCCGGCGAACTTTTCGTCGGTGTGAACTAGATTCACCGTTGGGGTCTAGACTGAGTAGACCGCGATGAGACACCACAAGCTGTGGGTCGTCGAGGCACCAGCGAACCGGACGTCCAGCTCCACCGGAATCACCGAACTGACCTCGGCACCTAACTGGTTTGTGCGGTTTCGGGAGAACTTCTCTCGCCAGGGAATTCTCCGTCGGAGTATGCTAGGTCCATTGTCAGGGACTAGACCGAGTTGCTCGTGAACAAGAGGTTAGTAAAGTCGGGAGCTGGGTAATGGAACGATAACACCGGACAGGGAGCCAAAGGGCTCACGAAGTTGTGATGCTGAAACCAAATAAAAATCGGTATCGAGAGAGCTTCTTTCGTCGGGGAACTCTCAATCTGCATAAGCTAGCTAGAGGACGACAAGATACGACCAAACGCGTGTCGTCGGGGCACCAGCGAACCGAACGCCCTACTTCACCTGAATTGCTGAACTGACCTCGGCACCTGGCTGTTTGGCTCGTTTTCGGGGAGAACTTCTCACGCCGGGGAACTCTCCGTCGGAGTAGGATTGGTCCGTCGTCATAGAGTAGCTCGCGAACAAGTCGGGAGCTCAACGAGGAAGTAATACTAAATGGCACCATGGAGACCAGGGGCGGCGAAAAACTTTACGCCCGAGCGGATAGAAAGCATAGGGTGAGGGGTCCATTAGTAAGGATTCTTTCCCTTTTCGCAATGCACACGCTTACATTACATTCACATTAAATCACGTTTGTTTATGCAAATGGAATTGTGGTACATCGATGTTTTCAAATGTGTGTAGTGCGAGATACATGCGTTGCGCATCTAACTTTTTTGAAATGGTTCAAAATTTCGAGTGGGTAATTACCCACTCGGTTATTTTCGAGTGGGTAGTACTACCCATACTACCCATGCTTTCCGCCGGCCCTGATGGAGCCGAAAGGCTCAGTAAATTAGACAGTCTAACGTCTGCCGCCCAGATTGTCCTCGTAGGGGAAGAGTTCTAATTCTCTACCCACAGCTGCCACACCGGAATTTTTCAAGTTGTGTGGATGGTCGAAAACCGGTAGTGTGTTGAGGTGCTGTAACTCTACTGATGAAACTAACTACCTTTGAAATCATCACTCTATTATTATTTTGACCTTTAATTAAAAGTGTGAGTTACCTCTTACCAGCATCGAATATTCCGGAAAATCAATCAGCACTGTACCGCATCAATTACTGACACATTCTCACAATGCCTTCAATGTGTCAAACTTAGGGCAGATACGATAGCAGTCTCTTACAATTTCCGTTTTAGCTGCCAGGTTGGGGATGATCTCTCGGTAAATCTCTGTTTTCCGTCCGTGATTCAAGAGAGTAATTGAGTACATGATACAAGAGAAGAGTAACGCTGATGATTATACGTATGATAACGATGATGACGATGACGGTTTTGGTTACCAATTCTCTCACACGCGTTTCGGCATTCAACGCGACGAGAACCAGCCAGCGGATTGTAATCGAGAGCACCGGAATGCTCCGTACTGATTCGAATGTAGATTTTCCCGATAAAAAATAACGCGATTCTGAGAAGAATCTGAGAGATCGAGAGGAAAGAAGAGAAATTTAGAGCAACAGCACCGTTGTCCAAGGTTGGCTGATACAACATTGGCAGCGGTGGTGGCGTCGAGACGATCGGCCTGTTCGAACAATGCGGCGCAACGGTGGCGAGTGCATGGTTTGATTTATTGTTTTGCTCTTTGAGCTGATGAATACCACCCTCCACCGTCCACTCACTTCATCAACTATACTCAGTTCTATTGGAACGCTAACCAAATGAGTTGTGTGGAAAAAGTAGCGAAACTGGTGGCATGTTCAAAGGTGCCATGCACTCAGCTGTTGCATTCGGCCGGAGTACTGCGACGATGGCGACGGTGATGGTTTTGGATTTTCATTTGGACGTTTGGCTTAACGGATGAAAATGAAATTTTCCGCTTTGAGACGGGTGTCAGGTTCTGGTTGGGGGAGGCTGGTAGCGTTTTCTTTTAAAAGTTTTCTTTTGACGACATTCCTAGCTTATAATGGCGGAACTGTTTGGGTAAATTGAACATTCTTTATGGTGGTAATTGAGTTTTTTTTGCACATTGCTTTGTAATCCAAAAACGTCATTAAAAGGATCGTTGCACAAATTCTGCTAAAATTTGGATGCCAAAGGGTCATTCCCTTTTAATCTGTTACAATAAATCGAATTTCTTCCTTGGTGATTGAAGTGGAACATGTGCTTCTCCACCCTATATGTAGCTGGATTAAGCATACTCACAATTATTTCGTTATCTAACCATCTTCCGACGGACAATTGTTCGACCGAAAAGATCGAACACTGAATGATGTAATCATAAATTTAATCGTAGTACTTATACGGATTAGCAAATGTGGTTGTCAAGCACAAAAACTTGTTCAGCATCTAAAGATAGATTACTGCTATTGACTATCATGGTTAAGATTTCATAGTTTCTTCTCAATTTTATGTAACATAACCATTTTCCAATTGAAATTGTATGTTGCTCAGAAAGTTATCATCCCTGTTACTGTAAATGTTATGTTATATCATAAGTAGAAACCATCAATAATCCACCACACAACAGCAACTTCCCGGCTTCTCGAAGAAATGTTTATTTTCATCGGCAGAACCGATTTTTTCGGAAATTGCTTCTCATCCACGAGGAAGTGCCATCTCCAAATCAAAATCTCAATAACTTCTCCGTTTGCCCCTGATGTTGGGTAGCGTAGCGGGTTCGTCCACCACCAGCCGAACGGCTGAGATCAACCGCGTATAAATAAATCCTTACAGCTATATATGCGCGCGGCGGACGTCGTCGCCCGTACAGCCAGCAGCAGCAGCGTCGGCCGTCGCCGGTGAAGGCGAGAAATGAACGAAGAAAATTGCCTTTAGAGGAAAAGAGGAAGAAAAAGAGGGAAAAAACGCATAGTAGTTACATCACAGCTTCTAAACACACAATCAATGCTCTCCGAGAATACGAGAGGCACTGGCTCGTCTCGGGGTGGGTGGTATGTGTGGGAAAAATTTTCCCAACTAACCAACGGCCGGTCATCGTGACTCGCGGCGAGGCCATATTTTGTTATTTTCGGCCGGAATCGCCTCTTGGGTTGGTTTTCGGTGCTTATAGAACGTCCGAAGGGTACTTTGTTGGTGGGAAAAAATTGAAACGGCGTTCCAATTGGCGATGAAGATGAAAATAGTTGGTGGTATCATATAGGCATGATTAGGGTGACCATACGTCCTGGTTTCCCAGGACATGTCCTGGTTTTGCATTGACTGTCCTGGTGTCCTGGGAAGTCGAGGAAAATGCTTGATTTGTCCTGGTTTTCCTCCTGTAAGCCTAATATATTTCTATTTATTCAGTCTTCGATTTTCACTATGCTCCAGACCGCAGTAACGACCGATCGCAACCATAACTGCAACGTATACTCATCCCCAATCGGAATGCGACAGACAAAACTTAATATAGTCGAATCTCCCAATTGTACCTTCCGAAGGTTTTTTTTAATCTCTCAAGAGTGCCTCGTGATTTAGGCGCTTCTTCTCGGCTTAAATCGTCATTCAATCCGGGAGCCGAAGAATTCCCTTTTGTACCTCTAAAAAGACACATCGGCATTTTCGTGCTTCTGCTTCTACTTGAGTTCTCTTGCTAGTGGCTTTTTTTCGCCTTACTGGAAATCCATTCCATAAAAAGAAAAATAGCACCTAATCAGTCGCTCTGCTTGTCAACAGTGCAGTGAATCAAACGAAAGTTTCTACCTAAAGTCTGCTGTCTATATGTAACGTGCCAGTACTATAAACAAGCAAAGCAATCGAATAATAAATTTCGTCCCAAGCAAGTGTGAACAATAAAGCACCGTTACTTTCATCGATTCGAAATCGATCATTTATTTCAAGATGTTTGAAACTCAACAGCAAAATTCAACAGCAAATTTGCAAATGCAGTATAGACTGACGGAAGTCGTCGTTATACACGCTAACCACACTCGATACTGATAATTTAAACGTTATCAGTATCGAGTGTGGTTAGCTATAACGGAAAGCTACGCTATGGAAGACAACATGCAATACGTCATTGAGCATGAAAATGTTAGGACCAAGATACCCGTTTATATTGACAATGATAAGATTGATATGCGTCTGCACGATCTACACCTGGGTACTATTAATAAATTTATTACAACCATCATGTCGGAACACGTAACGGTTGAATCCTTTAAGTTAGAAACCTGGAGAAAATTCAGGTATTTCCAACGGTTTTTGTTTCGTGAGAATGCGAGTGACCTATCTGAACTTTCAATTCAAAGCAAAACTCGTCACCAAATCTCAAATCACGCTGTGCACGTATGAAGGACAGACCCCTGTGTGCCCTACGTTGTTACACCGGAAGACACACTACCAGAAACCATGTACACAAACCTCTAACGAAGTAATATCAACTGCAAGCATACCCATCATCCAGCCCTTCATCAACATCAAGTAAACCACAAACCACCGGAGTTGCAGCTCAGGCACCAACGAATACTGGAACAACAGAACGTACGCACAGCGTGAACCATCATTGTGATATGCCTACTACTTCCCAAACAACTGCCAGAACCACCGATAATAAAGTAAATAACAAAGAACACGAATACGCGATCGTGACCCGTAGACCCCACAAGCAACTGAAACCAGATAATCGTGAAAGCCCATACAACATTAACAGCGAGAATAGTATGAAAACGATAAACCTAGAGAAAGCGGACTAAGTGAATCACAAACAACAAGAGGCAATAAAATAAATAGATTTTCAACAAGAAATAAGATTATTACGCAAAGTAACAAATCGCGTATACAAGATCCGATGGATATACAATAAAATTCGATTTATATTTATTTACACATTGATAATATTAAAAGTTCCACGGCTCAGGTAATACATTGAGGAGTGTCGAATAAAATGCGTGTGAAATATCTAATGGACGATTAACATGCCTTCACGCCAGGACGCTGAACAGCGACTAACCGCCGAGTCGCATCCTACCCCAGTCAAAAAAATTCATCGCGACGGGCATGAATTGAATTTTGTTTTCTTTCAAGTTCACGCAGGGATGTCAATTTTTTCAAACTCGGGCTCAAACTGGTATTATTTTCACCAAGCTATCCGCCAGTTTTCATATAACAATCGATCAAAAGGGAAAAATTTTTGGTAACAACGGTAGGTTTTGCAGCTTTCAAATTGAGAGATAATGGTTGTCAATGGAGATTGCCAGGCATAGCGCAGGGAAGCTACTTGGGATCACTGATTTTTCTGATTTACGTCCATGTCGTGTTTTAGTACTGAAAACTCCTCGCCGGTACTGCACAGACTATCTCAGCATTAAACGTTTGCTTATGGTGGTCTAGCGAGAACTTGCTGGCAGAGCTCTTCCTCCCAGACTCCCATAACTTTTTTACTGTCCAAACTCTGCCTGCCAGACCCCAGAACTTTTCAACTGCCGAAAACGTGCGGAAAAGGCAATGTCCTTTGAGAGGTATCGGGGGGAAGCAGTACCCTTTCGACTGTCCTGGTTTTTTACTCATCTGATATGGTCACCCTAGGCATGATGTAATACTATGATACACTGAAACCTCCATTTACGAACTCTTCTTTTACGTAATATTCAATTTACGTAACTTTTTTTACGAACTAAATTCGAAATAACGAACTCTTTTTGTAAAGTTTGAGTTCGTACATTACAGCATGAAGTTATATACTTATGTATTCTTAGTTAATTGTTACTAATATAAGTTGGGTGTTTACAGTTCGGATCGGAAAGCCGAAGGCATCGGACGCAATTTGTGCTTTTTCTTCTCACGCTAAGATATGTTGCTTGGTTTGAGTTGCCTGTTGCTGCAGTTAGTGAGCTGGAAGTTTTGTGTGAACTAAGCGAGTGAGTTGGTCCTTTATCGAGCTGCAATTCACTCGGTTGATTGAGCAGTCGTGATGCGGATCGTGTTGGATGGTTGATGGTGGGGTTAATGACCTGTTTGGCGACTGCAGCTGAGGAGGTGGATATGGTATTTCGATACACAGTTGACAGTTGTATTGTGTTACAGTATAGTGTGTTTCTGGGAGCAGTTTGCAGATGTACCAATGGTTATTTTGGCTGTTGTGTGTGATTTTAGAACTCTGGGGAAGATTTTCATTAGGAGTAGGGTGGCGGTGAGAGATTCTACTTATTTGCTTTGTGTTTAGTTAATTACCCGGCCATTTCAACATTTACCCCTTAACTGCTTGCATTTTCTGTTTCCGACTGGTGATCATTGATGTAGAACAGAGTACAGTCGTGATTCGCTGGTTGGACACTTTTCAAGTGGATCGCTTTTTAGTTGGACCTCCGCTAGTTGGACCGTTGTCCAAGTGAAGAGCATCTGAACGTTTGAATCTCATGCCAAATTGACTTTGACAATCAATCTAACAATCTTTTACTTTACGAATGTCTTCTATGGAGAGTTTTTGACATTTGTCAGTCGGTCCAACTAGCGAATTAAATTCGTTAGTTGGACCAAATATAAATAATTTGGATTTGGTTGGATATAGGCTGTGACCCAACCAGCGAATCACGACTGTACATGCCCGGATCGAACGCTTCATTCAGCTATAATTTTCCAGAACAAATTATTGATATAATCGTTCTTGTTCTCAGCTGCGAGCAAGCAGCCATCAGCATTGAGATTCCGATTATGATGAATCAACTACTAGCCTACTAGTTGGTGCGAAGCGTTGTGCTGACATTACATGTAGACTACTTTTTATTTTTTATTATATTGTAGCAATATGAATACATGTAGTACATTAATTACTCTATATGTTTCTTTTAACCATTACAGGCATTACATCACAGGTTTTCAGTAGAATCATTAAATTATTCAGCATTACAGCATGACTTAGTTCTTTAAATCATTTAAAATTTCAATCAACCTATATTTTCAGATTTATCGCAACCTTGAGATATAGCCAGGTGCATAATAGATTAATTAAATTAGATCAGACCCCACGAATTTATTTATTTATTGTCGTCAAACAAGAGTAGACCGTTTTGTTACAACGATAAAATATAGTATACACTTAAAACATAAAATACTAATAACTAAACTAATCACTATCTGGTTTACATAGCACTACTTTAGGATGTTCTTTATAAGCAAATAGAATTGAAATATTTTTTTAATTTGCTTTTTGTCATTGTTAAGTCAATAGCTTCGCAGTGCTTGTTGTAAGTTGCCATCATCTGATTTAATGGTCCAAACTTGGCATAATTTGTACGATAATTGTTTGTTATAAATGTATTTCGGATTCGTAACTGCCGGGAAGGTATATAAAAATTAAGTTTAGATAGAAGTTCGACTGAATCAATACGACACGAAATTATATCGTTTAGAAATGAAACCATTGCATATTCTCGGCGCTCTTTTAGTGTTTGGATGTTAATGAGCATACAGCGAGCTTTATAAGATGGGAGAGGAAATCGTGTCCAACCTATTTTGCGAAGTGCAAACAATAAAAATTGCCTTTGTACTGATTCTATTCTTTCTTCATGTGTGATTGAGAAAGGTGACCAAACTATGCTACAATATTCCAGTATTGACCTTACATACGAGATGTATAATGTTTTAATTGTATATGGATCATTAAAATTGTAACTAAAACGCTTTATAAATCCAAGCATGTTATTTGCTCTATTGATGATTGTGTTGTAATGGTCAATGAATGTTAATTTTGAATCTAGAATGACTCCCAAATCTTTAACTCTTTCGCACTTTTGTACCACTTGATTTCCTAGAGTGATTGAAATGTCAGGTGTATTTCGTTTCCTACTAAAAGTTATTGCATTACATTTTTTTACGTTTAGTTGCAGAAGGCTTTTGTTACACCAGAGGTAAAACATATGTATTTCTTCCTGTAATATCTTTATGTCTTGTTCGTTCCTAATTTCTAAAAAGAGCTTCATGTCGTCGGCATAGATAAGAACTTTTATGTTTTTGAGAATGTATGATATGTCGTTTACGAATAAAATGAACAAAAGAGGGCCTAGATGGGAGCCTTGAGGAACTCCTGATGTGACTTGAATGGGACTCGATTTCTTCCCTTTAAATCTAACTATTTGTTGACGGTTAGTTAAATATGATTCGAGCCATTTGAGAAGACCTGATTCAATTCCTATTTTTTTCAGTTTGAATAATAGCAAGGGTATGTCGATACGATCAAATGCCTTGCTAAAGTCCGTGTAAAGAGCTTCAGTGTAGTTTCCATTCTCCATTGCAATCAATGAGTAGTTAACGAATTCTAGTAAATTTGTATTAGTTGAACGTCCTTTGAAGAACCCATGCTGCATGTTAGTAATTCTGTTTTTGATTTGATTGAATAGTTTTTCGTTAACGATTGCTTCAAAGAGTTTAGGCATACATGACATAATGGCAATTCCACGGTAGTTACATATGTCAGATTTTTTGCCACTTTTAAAAATGGGTACCAGGTACGAGCTTTTCCATAAATTGGGGAAAATGCCAGATTCAAGCGACATGTTAAAAAGCCAAAACAGAGGAGCTGTGAGTTCCAACGCTAAGTTCTTCATAAAAACGGGTGGGATCCCGTCAGGTCCAGAACCTTTGGAGGCATCTAGTTTGTTTAGAGCCTCCATAATATCTTGCACACTGATATGATTGACGCCAATGTCTGTGGTGAATTCTGGGAAGAAACCGAAATATTCGCGATCACGATCTTCTTCAGAAAATGTGGTATAGATGTCTTGAAAGAAGGTTGCGAAAAAATTGCAGATTTGTTCCGCGTTGACACCGACATTTTCTTTAAGTTTCATTTTTGAAGGGAAGTTTTCCGATTTTAAATTATTTTTAACATGATTAAAGAGATTTTTTGGGCAAGATTTTATTTGAAGTTCAGTTTTTGAGTTATACTCTTCAAATGCTATTTTAATGGATAGGTTTAGTTGATCGCAAATGTCCAAATAGTTAAATAAGTTCCTTTCATTTCTGATTTTTTTATACTTTTTATGGGCCTTTTGTTTACGATTTTTTAAATTTTTAATTTGCTCGTTATACCAAACTGGATATTTTGTGTTGCCTTGTCGCCTAATTTTTTTAAGTGGTACTTGTTCAACTATTATATCAAACAATTTTGTGTAAAAGACGTCTACTGAATTTTCGATACTTGTTTCATTTCTAAACAACGTTTGCCAATCTATACTGCTTAGTCTTTGTTTTATGTTGTCAAAATTTGCCAATTGAAATTGAAAGGCCTCTTCGTACTCGCAGTCATCGGGTCTTTTGTTATCATGTACAAATACAGAAAACTCTATTGCTGTATGAAACGCTTCATTTTTCCATAGTGGAGTTAATGATTCGGTGACACAGAAGTCTTCAAGAATGTTTGTGAATAATAAATCTAAATAACAGTTTTGCTGATTTCTAACATGATTAATTTGGTTAAGTCCTAAACTTGCAGTTTTGTCAAATATGGCCTGCAGAGTTTCGTTATCCCCAACGACTGGAAGTAGAATGCTTTCATTTTCAGTGTCTGGAAAGAAGTCAATGCTTCGTTGATTGAAGTCACCATAAATATGAACTTTTACCTCTGGGGGAAGCTTGGTTATAATGTCTTCGGCAATAAGAAAAAACTTTTCAAATGTATCTTTGCGGGCATTATTTGGGGGGAAGTACACAGAGGCAAATATATGTGTTTCACCTGCCAGATGGGTTTTAACCCACACATGCTCAAATTCTTTAAATTTCCTTGTAGTAATGATTTCTGCATTAAATTTTGATGTAATTGCTATTAAAACTCCCCCTCCTGACTTCTTTTCAGACATATGAATGTCTCGGTCAGCTCTAAACACATTGTAGCTGTTCCCGAAAACTTCTTCACTTCTAACACTTTCGTCCCAACTAGTTTCTGTAGCCAAAATAATTGTATAGGAGCTACTTAAAATATTCTTGTGAATTTCATTCATTTTCGATGCACTTTTCATTCTATTAAAATTTTGACAGTAAATTAAAATTTCTACTGACGACTCTACTTGAGGAATCGAGATTACCTCTTTTTGTTGTCGTTCAAATGGCGTCGAATCTTGGCAAACTGCGGTGTCCTCGTCATTTCCTTCTTCTAGGGAATGCGTCAATGTCGTCGAAAACACGAATGTTGAGAATGGCACGCCTTACACAAAACTGTTGACAAGCGCTCCGATGTTGGGTGCATTTGCATCGTCGACCGTGGTAAATCATCCACTGGATAGGGATTCAATGTCGGTCCTCTTTGAAACTGAATTGTTGGCCTATAGTTCGTGGGGGGTCCTGAGAAATGATCTTTTGCAGCCGCAAGAAGCACTCTATCCGGTGGCAGGAAACTATTGTTGTAGTGACTACTCGTATGGTTTTTGTTATAGTGGGTGTTGCCGGCCCTAAATGTGATTCTGCGATTGGTATTACTCGTATGGTTACTATTAACTGGCTGTCGTGAGTGGCGCGCTGCTTGCTCTTGATCAGGTCGAGGAAAATTTGTGGAGCTTTTGTTTTTTTCATTAACGTTATTATTATTATTTCGCCTCGATCTTTTTTTACGTCTTCTAGCCTTTTCGGCCTGTTTTTGCTGGTTCAGGTTTCTTAATTTGCGTGCATCGTAATCGCTCCAGTCTGCTTTCCATACTTTCCTTGTACCCAAAAAGCGCCAACCTGAGTTATCGATATTTTTGTCGTTATTTAATTCGGCTTCCAAACTGGGGCATGAATCAAGCGATGATGTAGCGTTTTGACTTGCCGTTATGTTTGATGAAAGCGCCTTAAGTTCGTCGAGGATATCAATAGTTAGCGCAGAATTTGTGAAGTTTTGACTGGTGGATATGTTCGCTGACAGAGACTTAAGCTCGTCAAGAATATCAATCCCCAGCGTCGGGTTTGACGTCATAGTAATACTAGCCGCTGTGTCCAGAGACAGTTGATTAAGCTGGCTTATTTCATCATTCATGGTGCGCAGTTCAGCTGATAGCTCTGACGTTACCGTTTTCAGCGTGCTATAAACATTATTTTTCGTTGTCGTCATTGCTGTATCGAATAGCGAGGTAATGTGATTTTTAATGGTAACAACACTTCCAGTAAAACTGCTGTTTTTGTTTATTGCTATCAATTCCTGTTTTATTGTTGTAAGCAAAATTTCTAGGCCATCGATCGCTTCGTGAACTATGTTAGGCTTCTCCAGTTGAAACGCGAGCCGGTGCATTACTTCCGTATTGGCTTGCAGTTGTGATTCCAGAAGTTGTTGTTGTTCAATAAGCCCTTTGAACTCAATCTTGGCCTGCATCAATTCTTGACATGATTCACAGCACGGTAATAGATACGAGTTGATGTCCACCCTCTTGTCCTTCTTCCGCAGTGATCCCCTCGGAACAGTCACTCCAATGCAAGCGGCGTGGAATTTTCTTGGGCAACCTATACACGTCCACATAACTGTATCGGCGGAAGTGTCGAAAGTGCAAATTTCGCAACTCATTATGATTGATGTACACACACGAAAAGCTGAATTAATAAAAAACTAAATGAAATATCGCGCACGGCACCTGGATCGAACGATAAAAGCGTGCGAACTTGACGACGACTTGTTGTGAACTCTTATGGATATGGCGGAGAATTAGAGACTACGATCATATTACTTAGTCTATATTCATTGAAATCACTATACTAAAGACATTTTTTTATTTATACACGATCCTTACCGTCAAAGTATCACATTCTCCATAAACTTCTTTCAAAAAATTTCAAGTTAAATAAATATACCACGGAATTTAGGATTCTCATCAGGATCAAAGTATGGTTTAATACCATCACCAAGAACAAAAGAAATAAGGTAAAATATACACTAGCGGCAATCCTAGTGTAGTGCTTGGAGTTTATCTTTTTATGTATCTATTATATTTCAGTTCCTTATTACATTTCGTATGTCCACATTATGTTCTTCATTTTCATTAAGGCTCAAGTTACCTTTTTTGAGCATGTGCTAGATTTTAACGCTGGGTAGTGTGGGTGGAAGGGATTGTGTCCGGCTTTGCCGCCGGACTGTCCATTTGGACCTTTTGGAGACTCTAAAGGAGGAATATTTATTGGATCACGGCGGTTCGGGTCATGCGGGGTGGCTGCTGGTAGGGGTGTCGGTTTGGCTGCGTGGCGCTTTTGGGGGGGGGGGGGGTGGCTATGGTTTTTGTCACACTACCACACCGTGCTTGGGTACGCAACACAACTGCGCAGCGAAGAAACCACAGCCACTTTTTCAGGGGCGCCATTCGGCTAGGCCGATCGTTTTTCCAGCGGGTATTTTGCATGAGTTGAATCGTGGTAATCTAATAAAACGACTGATGTTCTTCTTTTGGAGTTTTGGAGGGGTTTGAGTGGATGGTCTAGTGGCGGGGCTGAGCGCAGTTTTTCTCACGAATACTATCATGCCTTGAGGTAACTTTAGCCTTAAACTTAATATGTTCTTTGTTATTTCAGTTCCATATTATATTTCGTATGTCCACATTATAATCATCATTTTCATTAAACTTAATATGTTCTCTCCCTAGGTTAGTGTAAGATTGTGATATATTAATTGTAATTCATCTTCGCTATACGTCAGGGCGGAATACATCCACTCACAACATTCATTATTACCATTTACTTAAATGAATACTATATTGTATATTGTTTTCACATTAAATATATTCATTTTATTGTACTATATTATGTTATTTGATCGTTATATCATTATGTACTGCATTATATTCTATTATATGATATATTTACATTACAAAACAAAGGAAATCGAATAGGGGCTGGGAGCATCATACAAATTGAGGACTGGACGAAGGAACGTGGGTAGCCAGCCTAAGTCACTTGAAGGAAACTTCAGAAGGTCCGATAGGAGTTTGACGCACCCTTCTCCAAACAAACCATCAGGTGGGTTCAAGCACGAATAGCGAAATTTTTTAACCCTTTGGCTGGATATTATTGTTGGAAGAGGATCTTTCCATCCCGCGGAATGCGTGTAAGTGTCTCTGCTTACGGGTTCGCCCAAACCCCTTTTGTCCCCTCTTTAGTAACAACAGTAATATGAAGGTTAAATGATAAACTATTTCGGAGCTACGATAAGTCTACCCGCATACACTGGAAAAACCTTGAGCTGATGGTGGCTACATATCACATCACATCACATCACTAATATAAGTTGGGTGTTTTCGGAATGGGGTTGACGAGTGCATAACGGAAATCGATATCTTGAGCCATTTTGGAATCCAAGATGGCGACTTCCGGTTTAGATAAATTTTCTATAACCTCAACAATATGGGTATTTTCAGGATAGGGTTGACGATTGCATGACGGAAATAGAACCCATATTGTTCGTTATCAAGAATAGTGCTCAATCGGCAATCGTCATATTGAACTTGGAAAAGGTTCCAATTGTCCATTTTTAGAATCTACTTAGCAAGCCCATTCCAAAAATACCCATATTTTTAGGGTTATCGAGAATATTGCTCAACCGGAAGTCGCCGTTTCGGATTTCAAAACAATTCAAATTGTCAATTTTTAGCATTTACTTGCCAAGCCCCTTCCAAAAATACCTATATTGTTAGGGTTATAAAGAATATTGCTCAACCAACGAATATTAATAATAATGCGAAGCAAACTTTTTTTACAAACTAAATCCTAAATAACGAACACTTTTTTACGAACTAATTCAGTTTACGAACCCCCGGTTTGGTTCGTAAATGGAGGTTTCAGTGTATATTTAAAAGTATTACCTTTCTCATATAACGAAAGGTTATGCAATCACTCCAAAAATCGGCTTTTCAAGCGAGGCCCGGAGGGCCGAGTGTCATATAACATTCGATTCAGTTCGTCGAGATCGCAAAATGTCTGTGTGTGTATGTATGTGTGCGTCAAATAGAGTCACTCAATGTTCTCAGAGATGATTGAACCGACAAACTTAGTTTGAAATGAACGGAACAACGCTTCCATAATACGCTATTGAATTTTTAGTTGCTCCGACTTCCGGTCCTGGAGTTACGGGTTGAAGAGTGCGGTCACACAGAAAATTCCCATATAAACTGGTAACCCTATGATGTCCGAATGATGTAATACATATTCAAAATCCGTTCAAAATTTCTTGGATTTGCGAGTCTAGATCTCTAATGACCAATCAAAGTAGCTTTGACAAAATTGGCCACCTATGACGGATCTTGATGCCCCCGGGGAACTCGCCAAGCTCCCGAGCTAATGTCACACCTATTTCCCAGCAAACTCTGAACCGATATTTACAAACTTGATTTCAAATGAAAGATAAAATACTCCTACTGGCTGCTATTGAAATTCATTCATTTCTGACTTTTGGTTCCGGAGTTACAGGTTGGTTATTGCGGTCACATAGGAATTTCTCAAATTAACCGGTTCATTCGTAATACCTCAAAGGTTTAAAATCTATTGAAATGACTTACAAATTACTACGAGTCGCAGCCTCAGATCACTGATGGCGAATCAAAGATTATTGTCCAATATCGATATCCACAACTAAAGCCGCTTCGACGATGACTGAACCAATTTTCACTAGCCCAGTTTCAAATGGATGGCTGCATATTAGCAGCTCGGTGTTGTACCCCACCCACCCCCATCTACCCTTCCCTCCTTCCTATCACCACCACCACCCCCCCTCTCAGACCAACCTCACACCTGTATTCCCTTCATCCACCCCGTATACCAAAATAAGTTAGGTGGTTCCCGACGCATTCTCCTCCTCCCACTAATTTTAAAGTAATTTTGAGAGAGATGCCGCAATTTCTATATAGCGTATATGGGGTCACTTTTATACGGTAATATGATATTGTGAGGTTGTCTTTCGAAGAATTACAACACTGGAGATGTAAAATAATCCTTATTACTAACTCATGAAAATTTTATTACTGATTATGGGCGTCCAGTTGCATCACGGAGTGCCGAAAGTTTTTCAGTACCACATAAAAATTTGTTTTTTTTAAGTTGTTCGATTTCTTTTGGTAAATCATATATTGGTTGAATTGCTGGGACCTTTTTGAAGGCATTCTGATCACGGTCATCCATAATTTCAGCGGAAAATGTCGTTGTGCGGCATCTCTCCCATACAATTGGAATAAATGCCGCATCAAGATTGCGGAGAATATGTAACTAAAATGTAATTTTTCACTTCATAATGTCATTAAATGGTCATTTGCGTCAGGTATAGGTTCTTAATAAGGTATATCCACAAGCTAACGGACCTAAAACAGTGACATACAAGATTATTAGTCTATTTATCTATATATTTAAACGGGCAATATGTATCTAAGGATACTTCGGTTTATTCTTTAAAGTTTCAGACACTACTATTCGTGAACGCATTGATTTGTATTGATGTCAATATTGGGATGGAAACGAAAATTTCAATGAATTAATGCTTTTTCAAAATGAATCTTTGAGAAACAAAGCTATGTTGTATAAATTTATTGTTGGGAGAAACCAAACCAAAAACTGCTTTTAAAGAACCCCTACCAACACATAGATATATATAGCTCGTAAAATCATATAAGTAAATAGTACCCTTAATTAAGTTACTCTAACTTAACCGTTACAAAAGGTTACAAATGAAAAATATTGTTAAAGCGTTGAAAAAAAAAGTTTCTGGAAATGGTAGTACCCCTTCAAGAAAAATTAAGGTACTAGCCGATTTATAGGTGTAATAAAACTTCATGAAATTCATCTGAAGACACCTGATCACTAAAACACCAAGAAGAGCTAAAAAAACTTAGGTTCACTATTTTTCAGTTTGTGCCCACGGTGCGGCATCTCTCCCGCAAAGACCTTTTTGCCTTTCTCATATAGAAAGGTTATGCAATCACTCTGAAAAACGTCAACCTAATCCCGGCCAAATTTTTTTTTCGACTCGTTTAGGGTTTCTGGATTTTAACAGGGGCGTAGTTGATGGTTTACGGAGAGGGGTTACACCCCCCCCTCTACTGCTCGCGCCCCTCCTTTAAAAATATCCTTAAATCACCCCTCAGACCACCACCCCATCCAGCCCTCATACCCCTCCCTTTCAACCCCATCATCTTTAAACCACCACTATATCACAAAGCATACCAATTTAAGCTGGGAAGTCGTTCGTTCATGGGACTTTCGCCCTCCTCACATACCCACCCCCGCATGACAAAATGAGTTAGCAAGCAGATAACATTGATCTAATGCTGATTAGGCTAATGAAGTATGATATTTTTTTGTTTCAAGTGTTTCACCGTCGACACGTAGCTCATCAAGTTCGTGGCTGGCATGCCATTGTGTATAAGTGCAAAGTGTACTAAGTATGTAATGGACATTTCCACAATTATGTTGAACATAAAAAGCCTCCGTGCCATAGTTTAGAGAGATGAGAAAGGCACAATTGCACCGCTAGGTGGATTAAAACAGGTTTTTTAAATGTTCCTGAAAATTTGATGATTTTTTTTCATGACAAAAACCATTTCGCAGTATTTTAGAAACTTGTCGCAATTGATCAAAATGATTTCATCAAATATTTAATGGCTTACTATGATGCAGGATCGATTTTTAGAAATGTGCGGCATATCTCCCCAAATTACCCTACCCCTTCCTTTCCCACCACCACGCATTTCAAAATATGTTAACACGAAGACTTACGCTGATTAAACTGTTTAAATATTATATTTTTGTTTGTCTCAAGTGTGTCAGCGTCGACATGTCGACGTGATAGTTTCTCCACATATATATGCTTATCAAGTGTAATAAGAATGTAATAGACTTTTTCACAATGTTCCATTGAACAAAATCAAGTATTAAGGTTCAACTGAGAACGCCTCAATAAGCGGCCATCTTGGAAAACGAAAAAAGCAGTTTTTCCTCACACCGTTGGAAAAATCTTGATGAAAATAAATCAATGTATTCGGGGCATTGGTAGAGATTTCTCAGTTGAACCATAGATCATAGTTTGCATAAATTAGAAAAGCACAATTGTACCATTAGGTGGATTAAAACAGGTTTTTTATATCCTTTTTTTATTGTGATTATAGAGGTTTTAATCTTAAGATCATTCGCTTCTTCGAGTTAGAGAAGTCTCTTAAGAAAAATCTCGAACCCTATGTGCGGGTCTTGGGACTTGAACCCTGGTGAGCTGCGTACAAGGCAAACGATTTACCAACTACGCTATGCCCGCCCCTCTGTGTTGCATTTATCTTTAAGGCTTCACTAAAAATAGTGACTGCAAAGAATTTATAGAATATATAGGTTATTCCTCCAATAAAAAAGGTTTTCTATCGAGAGGTCAAAAGATGAAGTCTTTAAATTGAACCGATTTCAAATGAGATTGAAAGCAGTTATGAAAAATCATGCTTTGAAACAAACGCGTTTAAAGTTTTGAGAACGCTTTCGATAAATTATACTTGGTAAAATGTCAATATTTTGTAACAATAACATGAAATAATGGGTTTTGTACATCGTTAATTCTGAATTTGAAGTCAGTTTTTCGAAATTCAAAATTGTTGATCTAATATAGCGGACCTCCACTAAAAAAATAAGTGGCATTTCAGCAAAAATCGAGGAAAAAGGTTTTGTGATTTATAAACACGAATTCGAGTAAATATGTATCAAAATCAAAAAAAAATGTCGATTCCAATACGATGGACTAAAACATGACTTTAACATTGTTGACTTTTTTTATTTTGCATTGTTTTCTGTTGTTATTTGATTCGGCAGACGTTGATTACACTGTTTAACACACGATCGGGGAACAGAATGAAAAAAATGGCAAAAGTTTGGGGTCCCAAGAAACCCCTGGTGATGAAATTTTTGAAAAAATTGGAACGGTGCTTCATAGATTAAAAACAAAGTTTGTATGAAGAACTAGGGGTGTTCAAGAGAGAAGATATAAATGAAAATGATCATCCTAAATTTTCGCATAAAGTCTTACATAAAAAGCTTATTACATCGAAAAAGTAATCTAAGCAATTTTTTAGTCCAATCGGACATCACTAAGGGGTGCGGCGTTTGAATATTGATTTTATAATATTCGAAAAAGGGGGAGTACATGAAATGTTGAAAATTAATTTTGTTTGTCGAAATATGTCCAAAAATAGCTTAAAACATCAGCATCTAGTGTCAAAACAAACGAAATCCGCTAAAAACAAATTTAATTGTTTTAGTTCCAGGAAGTTAGAAATTTTTGATTTCGAAAATCAAAAATGTTATTGTCATGCCTTATGATTTCAAAAAAAAATCCCAAAATACTGGGCTTGGAAGCAGAACAAATAAAAATATGTCAGGGATTTCAGATTCCAGACTACATAAAAGTGAAAAGATTTTTGAAAAAATTGGAACAGTACTCCACAGTTTAAAACCGAAATTTTGCGAAATTTTAAAAAATACATCTTTTAGGCGAAAATGGGCCCCTTTGATCGAATTTTCCCAACGAACTGGGCTTGGGAGCAGAACAAATAGAAAAGTAGCTGGTATTTAGGGTTCCAACTAAATCATCGTGATGGAATTTTTGACTTTGTAGCATAATATTTCCCTACCGTGCAGAGTGTTGGCAGTTAGCTTTGTATCTATCCGCATGGCGTTCGCACTAGAGACGTAGTATGTGTGTGGTCTTGCCTGTCGGTGCAACGTTTGGGTGGCCGATCATTACACTTCGCGCTATGAACCCAACTCGACCGGTGCTTATGCTACGAATATGGGGCGGATATTTTGGTGATAGGCAAAGGCCACTAGGTTCATTGGAAAGCTGAATGGTCACTGTTTTACCACAGCTGCTATCGCCTATAACATAGGATTGAATCAATCAAAAAATGTAACGGTATACTAACCAACAGTCTAAAGTACTAATTTCCACTAGAACATTGCCGGTCTTGGAAAAATACCCAAGTCGGAAAACATCGAATCCGCGCAATACTCCTATTACATTCAGTACTGGGCATCTAAGCAAAGTGTCTGCGTACTGTTTGCAGTTTGCCTAACCTCAGGCACATCGATAGAAGTTTTGCATTTTGCTTTGTGCTGATCTTCCCGCATGTCGGTTAGATCGTTTCGCGAGAGAGCCTGTGCGTCTGTCATTCTCCTTCTCTCTCTCTCTCTCTCTCTCTCTCTCTCTCTCTCTCTCTTTCTCTCTATCTCTCTCGCTCTTTCTCTCTCGCAGTAGCGAAGTTGTTCAGTTGGATGCCAGCAAGAGGCACAACTACGTAAATAGAATGCCGCTGATTGGCACGACGAATGGCAAACCCCAAAAATAAATGTTTAGTAATTCTTTTGTAAATCTATATTTCATTTTTCTGTTAGCTTGAACACAATTACAGTAAGATTCCGTTTTTGGCATGCTCCCAATTTGGCACACTCCGATTTTGGCAACAAATGGGTTCCGTTTTTGGCTCTATTCTTATTGTACATTATAAGTCTTTTAAAAATGTGCAATAGATATTTTTTAGAATCAATTGACATCATATTTGACTTTATTTCCAAACATGAGAGTCATATTCACCCTTAAAGGCGAAAATCATTTTTTTCAAATTTTGTTAAAATTGTCTCATAGCTTCAATAAATTACTGTGATAATTTTTTGATGTTTTTGATAATGTTGTTTTAAAACAGCGTTATACATTTAAGGGTTAACTATATTTTACACTATACGTATCGTATTTAATGATTACAATAAGTATAGAAATGTATTATTTATGTAAAATATAACTGGTAACAGTGTAACTGGTGTCTGACGGAATCAATTTTTATAGTGAGACCCAGAGCCTGTGCCCTTTAAGAGTCAAGTACAGAGGAATGCGCTACACGGCATAACAAGACTGCATAAATTTTCAATAGAACCTTAGTAACATTGCGAGCCTTTTTCTCTTTCGATTAATTCGAAGTCACTACAAAACTTGGCACTAAATTTTCAGTACATATCGAAAGCTGATCATAGTGTGTCCCAAAGCCGTATTTAGGAATACAAAACTGATACTTCCAAATATTTTCTTTCAGGTTTATGATGTCTTTGGCAAATTTGTTAGTTTTTTTGCCGATTTTTTCAAATGAATGGAATTAGGGTGAACCTTGTGATTTGGGTGTTCAAATTATTGACTATTAGATATGTTAAGTTTACCTGCGCAATGCCCTTCAATATAATAACACATAACTTGAAGCAAGTTTGCTGAATAAATAAGCTATCAATAATAGTTAATTTGTTATGATTTCTTTTAAGATTTGAGGTAGAGTGGCTCTTGAAAAATTGGTTTACTTATATTATCTTTTGATGTGTTAATTTTTCGCAAACGCATTGTTCTAGAGATTTTAGGAATTTTCATTGGAGCACATTCTTACCGTTACACTGATATTTCATAAATACCTTCAAGCATTGCAATTTGATTTTCAATCTATCAATTCAATTTGAAAGATCAACGATGGATTAGTTATAGAGAGTTAATAAATTTATTTATTTTTTAAAAGAGCTGTGTTTAAACAAAATTGTTAATTAATTTCCAGAAAGAAGAGATAACAGCCCCTGGAGCGAAATCAACACTGCCATGCAGTGAATTGTTTGAGTTTTGACGTGAGGGCCATATAAAAACGATTCGAATTAAATGATATGTTACACCCCGGTAATGAGGGGCATTGCACTCGAGAAGTGTGCGAGGATTGTGAGAATTCCACTGAACGCCGCACAGTGTCATCTAGCCGCACAAAACCTCAAAAATTTATTTCGGATTTTTCGTGATTTAACATTTTTCTCTGTTTGTAAACAGGTTGAATAGAGTCTTCTCAAAATATTTAGTCTTTGAGGACAAAATATAGATTTTTACAGAACTTCAAAAGTGAAATAGATTATCAATTCTCGAAAAATGAACACTCAACTTATGATATTCAAATGGATATATAGTTTTAGTTAAGATTCCGATTAAGGTCGAACTGATTTCATTAGGAAGGTTATTCGCTGGGCTTATATTTTCCATTCGATTTAGTCGATACAAGGCTTCTCACTCACTCTTGCTGAAGAACAAATAATAAATCGTGCATTAAAGTAAAATTATAATGTTCAAAGTGGCTTTACTTTTTTCGAAACAGTTCGGAAAGATCGCTGAAGGTTCATGACTCTTAAAAATTAGTGTGCTTTTCGAAAATAAATGTCTTGTTTTGCCCCATGACGCCTGGTAGTATTTGATTACCCAGGGTTCGCAATATAATTTATAAATGTATTTTAGTATCATCGTCAATTGAAAAAATGTGTGTGTTCTGCTAAAAATTCACTAAACTAATTTTTTTGAAAATCAATTTCCACATATAGTGCATTTTATATTCGTAAATGTTAAATACTCAAACCACCCTAGGTGCTAAAATTTTGAGGTTAAAAATAATACAAAATCAACATCAAATATGAATTCAGCGTCGGAAAATTACCCCAATGTGAAGTTTTTATCAAATTCGAACCCTTTTTGAAGTTTTGTCCGACTTGTGTATGGAAAGTGATCACTGTGCGACGACTGAATTTGACAAAAACATTAATAAAGTTGAATTTTTTTATTTTTTGCTTTCATCTCATTCCATTTCGAACATGATCAAAAATCCTTGAAACAATTGTGAAGTCGTATTTCAATAATCCAAACTTTGAAAAAAGATTCCATTTTTGTCACGGTTCCGGTTTTGGCAACTGAAAAAATAAAAATGTTGCCAAAAACGGATTCCTACTGTATCTCAAAATTTTACGAGACTCGAATGAAAAATAAATGTTAACATGTCGTTGAAGCAAGTGATGTCGAGGTCGGCTGTTTAATTCAATTCATATGAATTTTTCATACCTTAGAACTTCAAATGGCGATATCTCAAGAACTACAAGGCCGATTGAAATTGCTTTGATTTCTCTGGAAAGAAGAATGATTGTGTTAAACTATAAATTTTAGCCTTTTGTGCAAGAACCATTTACGTTTGTTCCGCATCAACAAAAAGCAATTGAGAATTTGAATATCATATCAGTAATTTTTCTTTACAAGACTTACAATTTTTGAGATGGTGTCTCATGGGTTACTTATTATGAGTCTGATCAAAAATTTAGTGTAGTTTCAAGATATACAAGCTTTATGTTGCGCATTTTGCACCGAAAATGCTCATATGGATACGTAGCTGATAAATCTTCTTACAAATTGGTTACAAAAATGTCAAGAAAGTTTGAATGTACATAAAGACATAAAGCCCTTTTACCTTTCTCCTATAGAATCAAAATGCAATCACTCTGAACATCGTCAACCCAATCCTGACCTGAAGGGCAGTGTGTCATATACCATTCGACTCAGTTCGTCAAATTTGGCAAATGTCTGTGTGTGTGCGTGTACGTATGTGACCAACAAATGCACATCGGTTACTCGAGATGACCGAACCAAAACTTAGTTTTAAAAGTTTTAAATGAAAGATACAACTTTCCCATTGGCTGCTATTGAAGTTCATTAAATCCAGACTTCTGGTTCCGGAGTTACGGGTTTAAGAATGCGGCTACACAGCAAATTCACATTTTTGCCTTTCTCCTATAGAAAGGTTATGCAATCACACTGAACATCATCAACCTAATCCCGGACAATTTTTTTTAATTAATATAGGTTTCCTGTATGGTGACAGAAGCGGAGCTAGGGGTATATGGAGGGGTGTAGCACCTACACATCACACCACCGTTCCCTAAACCCCCCTAAACTTTCCTAGTGGGTCTGAAAATTGGTTTGAAATGATTTTGAGTTTAAAACTATTTCAAAATTGAAACTTATTCGAACCCCCGAACCCGCCACCTACATCCACCTCTGGTTTCAAGTGTTTCAGCATCGACACATAGCATCTCAAGTTCGTGGGTGTCGATCCATTGAACAAATCGTACTGATTACGTAATAGACATTTCCTCCACTATATTAAACATAACCAACCATGGAATCGTAGTTTAGACACAGAAAAGCACAATTGCACCACAATATGGATTAAAACAGATTTTATTTAAGATGTTTGCAGTGATCAGTGATTTCGTTATATTCTGAAGACCAATAGATCAACTAAAATCCTAAAATTCAAATAAATCCATTAGTTTATGAATACCGTACCTTAAATAATATTTTTTCCTGTATTCGAGGACGTTTTTCCTAAAAAATCTCTGTTTTAAGCTCTAAAAATTGTATTAAAAAATTCTCATCCACAAAAAATTATGCATAAAAAAGGAATGGTTAAGGTACGAGAAAAATTAACTAAGATCAATTGAAAACAAAATTGAAGAAAATTTTTGAAAACTCAATCGGTCCACCCCTGAGTTGATTACTAGTCCCACCAGGAGTATTTGCTCCAAATTGTAAATAAATCGGATGGCGGTGGTCAGCTGTTTTCGTCCGCGTCCCTTATCACCAATTTTTAAAAAGTGATTCATCAGCAGTGCTATCTTTGAAAATGAACCACCTTCGTTATGCAACTAATTTTTTCCGATCTTTTTTAAATGCAAATCATTAAGCAATCTTCATTTCGTTATATTCTGAATTGCACATATTTTGTCGCATGTAATTTTAAATGTACTTTCATTTGATGGCATTGTAAGGGAACACGTATCCGCCGGTTGATACCAATCGAGCTGACATTTCTTTAGACTGAGCAAACTAATTTATTTGTTTGTTTAGTGTTTATTTGACCAACTAGAAAACGAATCCACTGGGTCTTTAATGCGTGTGAGAAATACGCATGGTCTTGTCTGAGTGAATAACTTTTGAATTGTGTATGAGAGTGGAGAATTCACAATTCGCAAGATCAATTCAATTACCAATTTGCGGCAATCATTTCAACACAAAATACAAATGTTTTATGGTCAATGGTGTACTTTTGGTTCATTAACTCATCTGTTAATTATACTGAGCTAAGAATAAGTACGTACTATTTGGAAACGGGGGGTGTTTGATTCGTGCATGATGTTAATATCGCAACGCAACGCAACGCAAATTTGAAATAAATCGGTCAAGTTTAGCTACCGGATCAGCGTGCCCGAAGTTTGTATGGGATTTTCCGACAATTTACATGGAGAAAACCCACTTGCTCGCTTTTACACCGCTAGGTGGCATTGTAAGTGAAAAAAAAAGCATAAAAATGTACAGTTCATGGAAAATCGAGTGCTGATACAACCATGCGCTGCTAGGCTCTATGCAAAACTGACTCAGACATCATTTCGTTAAAAGTTTAATAACTTCTTCTACAAAGTTGTAGACAACTAAATTATCTTTCTTATATCCACTTTCGGCGATAATCTGATGCATATTGTGCCACCTAGCGGTGAAAATGTGAGTAAGTGGGTTTTCTCTCTATTAATTTTTGAAAAAAAATCCGATACAAACTTCTGGAACGTTGGCCAGGCTTGTCCGATTTGCTTCAAATTTAGAGTAAATACTTATAGAGGGACCAGGAATTGACTCAATGGTGAGCTGAGGAGGGTAATTTTTATCCTGTCACTCTAATGATCAGTCACAGATGATGGAATTCACTTCGTGTTTATACGCACACCCCTGATGTGAACCAGTCTCAGCCGATAGCACCACGAGACCGCTGGCGAACAAAAGTTAATACTTTCCCTTTAGGGAAGCTGAAAAAAATCTTTTGGGTACTGAAGGCTCCTTCTTGGTTCACTTTTATTCTCAAACTTAATTACAATTTTGACTTAGGGCTATTTATAAGATATAAAATTTTGTTGATTCTAAGACTATCTTAGGGCCATGTGTGTTTAGTCTATCTGTGACTGATCGAGATTGTTTATGTTGCAAATCTATTCTGCTAATTCTGATCGTGGGATAGTTTATGTTAACGGCTGCGTCATGTGTGGTCTGTTCTAGGATGAATATGCTGACTGCTGATTAGCGTGGGTGGCCACTCCAGGAAACGTATTAACTCAAATACCGCGAGAGAAAGTGAAAAAGCACTATGAAGAGTCAAAAAGTATGTGAAACTGTCTAGGACTGAAGCCCATTTAACTCTATTATCCGAAACGGAGATATTCACGTGTTGCCTGCTTTCATTTCGATTCATTACGAAACTGCTGTTGCTCCCCAGGGCAACAAAACCTTCTTGGTGCCGGTTTCTTGTCCCACTATAGCGACGTTAAGTTCTAAAGGTCTTTACCGCGAGCTGCGATTCACTGCACGTGGTGCGTCGTTGGGCGCGTGATAGATTTAACACCCCGTTTCATAAGTTTCCCAATATGCACTCTCAGACCAGAGGTGGGTAAGAAAACCAACCGGTACGTACATTCACTGGTATGGTGCTCAAAGTCTCAACACGTGTAAACGAGTGATCCACATCGTGCGCGGTTTTGATTTCGTTCACACGGTAAACGAAATCACAACCACGACCGAGTGTCGGTTTTGAAAACCAAACCGAGTCACTCAGCACCGTTTACATGTGTGCACGAGTTTCAACTCGTGTTAATGTATTCTAAACAGCGGTATCGGTTCGGTTTTAGAAAACCGAACCTGGTTTTTTCTGTACGCGGTACTACGGTAGAAAGAAGAGGCAGTAAATTCATGTGCAGTGCTGCTGAATAAACAACTGAATTGAATAAGGTTAGTTGTTGAGAGTCGATGGGGCAATATCGAAATGTTAGGCTCTGGGCGATTGTTAACGTTTCACAATTGATGTTCGTTACCATATTAAAAACCAAGATGACGGACACGAAACTCAAAATGGCTATCTTTCTTGGCGAATAATCGTATGAAACCGAGAAATGTAGATAAGTTTGATTCGGGAAAGCCGTTGATGTTAATGTAAAAATGTTGAAATTGAAATTAATGATGTCAAAGAAATCAATAAAAACAATGACATCAATAAAATCAATGAAATCAATGCGATCAATGCAATCAATGTAATCAATCAAATCAATGAAATTAATGCAATCAATGAAAACTATGAAATCAATCAAATTGAAAACAATCAATCAAATCAATCAAATCAATCAAATCAATCAAATCAATCAAATCAATCAAATCAATCAAATCAATCAAATCAATCAAATCAATCAAATCAATCAAATCAATCAAATCAATCAAATCAATCAAATCAATCAAATCAATCAAATCAATCAAATCAATCAAATCAATCAAATCAATCAAATCAATCAAATCAATCAAATCAATCAAATCAATCAAATCAATCAAATCAATCAAATCAATCAAATCAATCAAATCAATCAAATCAATCAAATCAATCAAATCAATCAAATCAATCAAATCAATCAAATCAATCAAATCAATCAAATCAATCAAATCAATCAAATCAATCAAATCAATCAAATCAATCAAATCAATCAAATCAATCAAATCAATCAAATCAATCAAATCAATCAAATCAATCAAATCAATCGAATCAATCTAATCAATCTAATCAATCAAATCAATCCAATCAATCCAATCAATCGAATCAATCTAATCAATCTAATCAATCTAATCAATCTAATCAATCTAATCAATCTAATCAATCTAATCAATCAAATCAAAAGTAGATACAAAATATTAATGCTTGTAAACATGCTATAAAAATTAATACCAATCAGTACTTTCTTTTGGCCAAATGGCATTATTTTTAGTTTGACAACCAAGGATTGCTTCGGATTAGCTTCGCAACTTTTTGAGAACAAATCAAAACTGCAACTTCTTTAACATAACTCAATCCTCTCACCCACCAAAATATCCAACTAACCCCCTGCCGTTCAGTAGGCGCAAACCCAGTGGGATCTGCCCGTTCTTTGAAAATACCTACAGAAGCATGTTGTCAGATGTCTTAGTGATAAAAACATTCAAACAGCCAATAAAACAGAAAAGCGATATAAACTCATCATCCTAGGTATAGACAAAAACATTTTGACAGAAGACGTGGCTGTAACTTCTGTAGATATCTTTAAACATTTTTTGAAAGCTTCAATAAATCAGTAACAAAAATATAATGTATCGTATCTAAATGGTATTGAAAGAAGAGAAAAAGCAACAATTCTCGCGGTATCATATAGTAATTGAAATAACCTTAAGATATAAAACCCTTTTCAAATGACCACCTTTTTCAAATGACACCCATATTGATGGTGGTTCTCACTATTTTGTGGTAACCGGAAGTCGCCATCTTGGATTTCAAAATGGCGGTAATGGTCAACTTTCGGTGTCTGCTGACCAATACGGATCCAAAATCTTACGATTTCTGTTCACAAGTCCGAATAAGAAATATTCTGAACGCCTGTTATGAACCTATGTATTATTTTCGTACCGCAAAAATGGGTTAATATTCTATACCATGCTTGCTTTGAAAATTTTGTCGAACAATTTTTGCGCTAAATGATATTTGACCCGCTTTTGCCTGAAGTTATGATAAATATACCATTTCGGTTCTAAGAGAATATTTTAACCCACTTTTACCTGATATTATATCTAAAATAAATTTGCACTAAATTTCTAATAAAAATGCTGGCAGCACTAGCATAGCCGATAAACATCAACCCGAATACACAACCGCAACACAGCCGAAGTTTGGTTTCGCTATTCTCGTGTTTCGTTCCATACTCGTGCACCGGTAAACGAAAATCAAAACCAAACCACGGTGCTGTGTAAACGAAACTCGGTTTGGTTTTCGTGTCTCGTTGAAACACAACCAGCGGTAAGACCGAAAACGATGTAAAGGAAACACAAAATCGTGTGGAAATTTGGTTTACCGCACCGGTACTAAACCGGTTTTTTCCCACCTCTGTCTCAGACTGGGTTTGGCGAATTGTCGATCAGCAGTGATAAAATCGAGGACCCGTTTTGAAACACGGATCAAGAAATCAATGGTGAGACCGGGCACACCCGGATGTCCGGTCGCAGTATGTAAAACCAAATCCCGCTTCAATTTTGTTCAAAAATTTCTTCGCCAGGAGTTTTCTGGAACCCCCAATTTTGAGTACTTATCGTTTTTTTCTGCTCCCAAAATATTTTACTTCATTTCACAGTGTGATCATTCCAATAATCTCTTTAATTTTAGTTTATTTCTCAAATTTCAAAATCATTTGAGAAACTTCTTCGTTTCTAAATACTCTCGAACGCAACGCACCGTCTCGTGTATGCGGCGAAAACCGAATGCTCACGCGCACCGCGATCAGTTAGATAGACATCCGAGCTAGGAGCCGCTGCCGTGCCGGCAAACGACATCATCACATAGCCCTGCCTGAGTGGACAATTTTCCACACCTCGACAGAAAAAAACTACCCATCTACATTAGTCGACCACTGGCCTTCGGGCCCATCTATCTCAGGTTTGGGGTTTTTCTCACGCAATAATCAACGCGCAGAGGAAAAACTGTCGGCGGCTCGCGCTCGATCCGATTTTTATTTTCCTCAGTCAGTGGTGGTAAAGTTCACAAAGAACACGTGGCCCAAATTGCCACATTTTTCAGTGATAATAGAAGTTTTATGTGAGTGCGTTGTTGGTGGGTGGTATCCTACCCGAGTCACCTGATCTGCCAGGTGGTGGTGACTGCTGCAGGTGACAGAGAACGTGGAAAATATTTCCCTTTTTAGCTAATATGAGCGAGAAGTGTGTTAGTGTGTGATCTGTTCGTTGTGGCCTGAAGGTGCGTGAGCAGACCTGCATCTGCGCAAAGCGCGTTACACCGCCGCCGGGAGCAAAATCCGTGGATGAAATCTCGCTTTTCAATGTATTTTTTCCCATCCGAATCAAGCTACAAACTCGAACCCATTGAGATGAATATTTTCACTTAAAGGTTTTCCACAATGCGGTAGACGAATTGTGGAAGGGGTCGATTCGATTGGAAGAAAAAAATCATTTGAAGGGAGATTTTAAACAAGAATTTTCGCGATTTGTGGGTACTTGAGAAGTGAAAGCTACGTTGATCTTTTCAAAGGGTTTAGAGGAAAATTGTGTGTTCAAGGGAACTTCCTTGCAGGCAACAGAGGAACTGGTGAAGTGACAAAGAAGAGGAGAAGCACTTGATAGTGAAAGCGTGGTCCTCCTCCCAGCGGTGATAACTGATTCCCATCCGGCAGGAGGAGGAGGAGTAGGAGGAGCAGCATCATCAGCAGCCAAAAGCAAAAAAAAAATAGTGGGATCGAGTCCAGCAACCTGCTTCCTAAGCCGGAAATGTGGAATGTGAAACTCGACTACTGCCACTCAGTGCTTTGATGATTTGTGGATGCTGGATGTGGTTCCAGAGGATAAACGCGAAACAAGGAAAAAGTGAGTCTAGTCTCTTGTGGTGAATTGTTTTTTTTTCTTTTTTTTTGTTTTGTTTGTACATTGCCCATCTTTTCCACCCTCTGGAGGATTTTAGCTTCCGAGTGATAGTTGATAGACGGAAGAGGAAAAGTGTAAAAAATATATAACGCCACGAGAGGATATAGGATTTCAAGGTCGACAATTATGTGGAGGATAGTGCTTTAGCAACGATGCTCTCTGTTTGTGATTTATCATTCTGATGGTTGCTGTCGCTGCTGTGGAAGCCATTCGAGTTGTTTTCAGAGCGATGATTTACGAATTGATGCTAGGTCTATTATAATTAGGGTTCGTCGCGGTGCGGATGTGGGCGGTAAATGGATAGTCCGCACCGCAACCGCAAAAAAATAATAAAACCGCACCGCTTACCGCAACCGCACTGCATTTACCGCACCGCACCGCGCGGTAATGCGGTAAAATTCTGTATTTTTTCAAAAGTGTGTTGAAAAAATATTAATTTATTTGTATAACTATATATAATTTCCTATTTACACGAACATTAACTTCGACGGACTCCTCAGAATGAAAAATTTATTAAAAAATGTCAGCTTTGCGAGTTTTATTAATAAAATGCCGCACATCTTGAGATAAATACTTTCGAAACAAGGTAAATATTAGCATAGCACTGAAGTCCTATGAAATGTACACACCAAAAAAATCTGAATTTTATCGTTGACGTAATTGCAAACATGACACAATTCAACAAACCGTAATTTACGAAATGACAGAACATTACCGTGTTCCATTTAATTTTACATGAAACATATACTTTACATGCATAATGACTTAAAATTACACTTCCTACCATTCAGAACAAACGCTGTATGTGGAGTAAAATTACATGATTTACGAAATTAAACGTCATGTAAAATTGAAATCAAACGTAAAACTAAGTCATTTTTGATGCTCGTATATGTCATAGTCAGGAGACGTAAATTTACACTATTTTTTCTAGGTGTGTAGCTGTATTTCATCATTATACATACAAAAACGTTCTTCAGCTGCAATTAATAGGAAAACTTTTAATTAATATCAGATCAGGTATCCATCCCATTTCAACCGGTACAGAGTTGTTGAAGGACATTTGAAAAACTGCAAAAGATGTATGATCTACAGCATACAGCAGAAATATTTATACAAATAGGGGATTTTAGGAACAAAATACGTTAAAACACTTACTTCGTATTTTTCAAGAAATGGATGTTATCTTATTCAAATACTAAGGTTGCACCATTAAAATTGTATGAATTGTAATTTTCTAATAGCTAGTTCTAAAGTTCTACCTTTTTATGTATTTTTTCTAATATTTTTCCATAATGCCAATGCAAAAACTTCAATTGAAGTTGGTAGGGGTCAAAAATTGTCCTGTGCAAAATTTGGTATCTGGGCTAACTTTGACACTTGTCACAATATGAAAAGAGGCTTTGAGAAACACAAAAAAATCGAAATACCCTATACCAACTTCGAAAGCTTTAATTTCAAAAAGTTACAAAATACTCCTAACTGAAAAATATTAGTTGTTAAATTGGTCGAAAATATTTCCAGATGGACGAACAATGGACGTATGCGAAAAAAAGTTATGTAGAAGGAGTCTTAAAAACGAACTGCAGGAAAATTCATTGCGAATTTACACAGAAACCAACAGAGATAGAAATACGATGTTGAAGAACGAATAATAAAGTTATCAGCCTAATTTGGTCCCCTGCTTATTTTGGACGCTCTTCAAACATTTGTCTCCCTTACTGCTGATTCCTCCAAATTCGTTTGTTTTGATGATGATAATTTCATTCTTTGGTTTGTTTTTAAGTATTAAGACTTTTTTAAGTTAATCTTTAAGTTCTCCAAATTAATCATAATTTACAGTTGAGAAAACGCCATCGTAAACGATTCATAATTTCACGATTACCAAAAGGAATCGGGAGAAATGAGGCTTTTTTAAATTGGGTTTGACAGTACAATTCAATTGTTTTTCAATGATTGGATTGTGTATTTTATATATTTGAAAAGGTTCGCTTGTAAATTTTTCAAAATATTCAAAATATGTCGTAAATATAATGGTGCCAAATTATATTGGACACAGCTTATAGATTTTATTTCTTAGTAACAAATTGTTTTATCATATTAGAATAAACAAAATGGAAAAAATCAAGTAACGATGGGTCGAATACAGATTATATTCGGATTTCTTTTCAAATCATGGTAAAGTCCATGGAAATTAGAGCAATTAAATGTTTATTATGTTTCCCTATTGTAAGGTAATAATTTGCGTCGTTCTTAAATGCTAAAAGTCAAAGTTTTAATTCACTTTTTAATGCAGACTTTATCAATTATTTTTTTTAAGTGCGGTTGCGGTAATACCGCGCGGTAAAAGCTCATTTCCCGCACCGCATCCGCGAGAAAAAGTGTCTCACCGCACCGCAGTTTTTGCGGTGCGGGTGCGGTAAATACCGCGCGGTTGCGGTAATTACCGCAACCGCGACGAACCCTAATTATAATTCGGTGTCATGTTATAACAACGATTTGTCAGATTCAAAATTGCTTAAGAGAAAAAAAACAGCAGGATTCATGTTGGAAGAATCCGTAGTCGATGTAACAAGGACTTTGAAGATTCTTCCAAATAGTATTTCACCTATGTATGTCTATTAACACTCTATGTTTGTTATGAGGCACAGCTGTTAAGCTTGAAACAAATTCCTAATACACGAAAAACACATCAATGGTTGCGATACTGCCGCCACCAGCTCAGGTTCTATATGTGATCTAATAGTGGCGGTAAGCTTCGATCTGGCTAAAATCAACTTCTGCTAGTTTTCTTTATTTTAACTCTCCGGTACTTGCGCCAAATTTTGTAACACGAGCGCTCGGGCGTTCTACGTTGTACAACACAGATGGTCTTTAGAATACCCCGTGATCCGTATCATACTTTATTCTGCAAACTTTGGTCGACTGGCTGGACACAAATCAAATGTAAACAAATAGCACCATCTAACCAACTCAAACCAAAGTAACGAAGGTGAAACGAGTGAGTTGAGAGGAAACAGCTCTCATCGACCACTGTGTCAAACACGACCACCACTTCGATTTCGATAACACTACTATCATCGATCGCACCATTCATATACACACTCTACCATTCCTAGAAATGTGTCACATAAACCACACATCCAATACCGTAAATAAGATAGTAATCTATTACCCACAAACCACAGCCAAAGACAATAATACACAATAGACAAAGAACACCATAAAACTATTCAAAGGCATTTCATCCGCCAGATAGTTTCCAACGAACCTCAGAAGAGTTTTTTTGTAAGCTTGTGATTTTTATACAAAGAAAATGATTTAAATCTACTATAACTATTTTAGGATGAAAAATTACTCGCAAAATTCCTATGACAAACTAGTGTCACAATAGTTTAAAAATTGTAAACGAACTATATTACTGTAAGTAACCTTTTTGTGTTCGATGTTTAAGTTAAGTTAATGCATGTTACATTGTTACCCATAGTTTCCTCTGAAGATGGCGCTACAGTGCCGAAACGTCGGATAAATAAAAATCAAGGTTCAAATAACCGAATTAGCCGAACTAAATCCAACAAGAAACTTCGCAATAGATTATGACCTTTTAGGTGGGCGAATGAATGCCGGAATTCTGCCACCAGACGGCGCTAGTGAGCAACGATTTTTTCGATCTACTGTATCTAAAGTTTCGGATTTTTCAGCAGATATGTGTCTTCGGCAATGTTGTTCTGGTGATCAAAACCCACTAGGTGGTATGCAAAATAGTTCGATAATATGACAATAAGTGACGCTAGCGAGCATGTCATTTGTGACCTACTGTATCTCGAATTCCTAATTCGTTATCAGGACGGTGTCTTCGATATAGTTGCACAAGAGATTAAAATTTACGAAGTGATACGTTCGATGCGGAAAAAGTAAATGTCACCGGGAGCTGGACCTTTATTGACAATTTTCCTTAACTACGTAGTCCTAGTATACTAACTACATCCAAAGCGTTTTATGAAAATGTTTTGAACATTTTATTCAGTTGTATTTAGCAATCAAATAAGTAAAAGGAACTGATACACGTGAAATTGTTTAATTTATTCAAGAGTTATAATCAACATTGTTCTAGACCGCATTGAGTTCTTTGCGACCGGTCTCACGAACACTAATGAAGTTGCCTGGTTGAAAACAATCCCATTTACTTTTGCCGTCTTTGTTTATTATTTTCCACCAGCTTGTGATGTAGTATTTGTGTCATGTGGCGTGAACGTACATGAGCCGTAGAAAAGTCTATGATAGTATAGTTCATGTCATCAATGAGCTATATGACTCTCGAATCAAATCAGTACTTGGAACAAATTGAAGAACAATTGTGTTTGCTTAGTATTATTTGTTATTTAGGAAGGTTGTGCCATTATTTCTACGCGTGTTTTAAGTAGCCCCTTTAACCGATCACTTTGCGTGCATGTTCCAAAATCATGAATAAATATAATTTCATGAATATTGTTTCAGTGTTAAAAAAAATAATTTAATTGAGTAAGAAAAAGTTATCTGACATTTTAATAAGCTTATTATCTGAATATAATCGATTTCTTCTTTCTCTTAGTGACATTCACCCGTTTTGGTTTTATTTCGAAGGAAATTGAAAACAACGACCTTCCAAAGAGGCAGGAATAGATTTAAAAAAAATGACATTCTCTGGTTCACTAGCGCCCCACAATGGTAGAATCTCATATTATTCAATGTTTCACCTCGAAGGTTTTGATCTCATGAGAAACTTTGCCGAAAGCACTGACTCGCTAAAAAAAATCACGAAATTGAGATATATTATGTAAAACACTGACACTACCGCCGCCTAATGGTAATTTTCTGAATCATTCATTATACCACTTCATAGGTTTTGATTTGCAACTTGTAAGTTGGGGTTTGCCCACTACCCGGGTTCTTAAATAAATTTTCCCAGCAGGCCCTTCTTTTCAGGGCGGCCTAGGTGCTTCTACCAAGACTTTCGGATTTTCGTAACACAAAAAAGTAAACACACAAATAATTACTTTTACCGTTTATTCTCCCGAAACTCTTCTTTGCTGGTTGTTTCTTATAGTCTGCTGCTGACGACGGCAGTTTTTTCCTACCGGCCGGGACTCCAACGGCCGTGTTCTTCTGCTGGTATCGTTGGCTGCTCCGGCAGCGGTCCTTAGCAATTAGCCATGAAGGTGAGCTTTGCTCCTTTGTCGGAACCTCCTTAGCGACGGTGGGGACGAATCAGTGGATTCTTTTCTCCCTGTAAAGAATCCCGGAAGACACCGCAGCGTTCTTCCCAGGGAGAGCCGCTGTCCACCCTGCTTCGCCCTCCTTGGCTATTAGCTGGGAAGGAGAGCAAGGCTCGTTCGCCTTATCCTTCCCAGCGAGGGCGGAATGGTGTGTCTGAATCCTTTACGGTTAACCGGGAAAGCGAAAGATCCTTGGTAATTATCCTCCCCCGACGGCGATCCAGCACCACATTTTCTTTAGCACCTGGACCACGGGAATCTTTCGACGGGAATCTACCGTCACACTCGCGCACTTAATGTTTTTACAGTGGCGGGAAACTGTCCCGAAAAAAACCACAACAATTTTCTGGACGTCTGATTTTAACCGTGGTCCGTCACTTTCGCCTTCTGCACTCCACCAAAACAGAAACCAAAAAACACACCGCTGCATAGCTGTCATCGCTATGTGAAGCATAGCCAGCACACTTTTTGCAGTAAGAGGAGAGCGGTGGCCTAGCTTAACCCTAAACCCTAGCTAAAAAGCGGTGGCCTATGCTATTTATTTATACACGAACAAAACCTTTCACAAACGCGAAAATGAACAAAATTTACAACTAAATGTTAGCGGTTCCGAACAGCGGTCAGCATCATTTTGCGTAAACAAATACACTCTATGGAGTGTATACATAAAATAAGGGTATATTTCCACCCAGTGCAAAATTGTTACCCTGACGGGTTACAAGCTTCGTCGAAGACACTGACTTTCTAAAAAATCTAGGTTTTGAAATATAGTAAGCTGAAAAAATAACATGCTTACTGACGCCCCCTAGCGGATGAATTTTATTACAAACTCTTTGATCGTCCATGGGCTAGCTCTTAAACTTCAGAACAAGTTTGCCTAAGAAAGTAACCCTGTACATGATCGAGATCACGAGATATGTTGAACAGAATATTGTTTGGACGAAATTTCCCATATCGTGCGTTTTATTGGCCTGATTTTAAACACAATTTCAGATTTTATTTTAGTACTTGAGGAATATCAGTGCACAAAAATGATTATATCATACCCATAACATGATTTTTGGGGAATACATAGTGGTTTAACATTGGTAAATATCATAGCGACAAAATGATTACGAAAAATCCCAAAGTGTTGTACAAAGTGCAACAGCGCGAGTGTTCGAAGGTTAAGCCCAACATTAACCCGGGTTTAAGTTTGCATGGAATGGTATAATCTTGTGATAAAATAAAACAGCGAAACAAATTCCCAGCACACCTATTTTAAGGATAAAGTTTGTTGGCTGATAATAATTATTTGTAAGAAGTTCGCAGCATAATTTTACAGTGGATTAAAGTCAAAACTTTGCCCTATCGGTTGAAATTAAACTGTTTTATGTAATTGTGGTACTCTGAATTCGTTTTTGATAATTAAACATATTAAAAATAAACATTTACTATGCATTACGGTGTGCCAAAAACATTTATTTTATTTAGTCGTAAAATGTCAGCATGACAACATGACAACGAAACGTGGTTGCTCAAAACTATACCAGGATGCAGTACAAGCATGTTCTGACCAAGTATAACGGATGCATTTAAATAGACTCGTAATCATAATAATGGACTTTGGACAAATCCTCGGTCCAACAATTTAAATAAAACTATGAATCTTAGTGAATTTCACTTGTTTTCGTATTTTTGTCATATTCATTTTTTAGTTACTACAAATTGCATGCAATTTTCACTCCAAGCATTTCGTCGCACAATCGGCATATTTTCTATAATTTAAAAAAAATACTATTTTTCATTCTTTGAGAAATATGTGCATCGGACAGCAATTGAACAATAATCGTACAGAGAGTTCAAAAGTTTTTTAACTATGTTGTAATATATTTTAAAATACATAGTTTGAAATGACTAATAACATTAATTCTCATAAAAGCTACACCATCTAGACACCCAAATATCTTATTGCGTACAAATCAACAAATTCTATCATTTAACTACACACCATTTAAAATTCGACACATTATAAACGTTATTGGCATACACTGGAACCATTCATTCGTGAAAATTTACTTATATTTATATTAAAATGTCGGCCATTTTGTATCCGCCATTTTGAATTTTGAAAATCCGACTTCAAAATCGTAATCTGCGCCCCAAAAAACGTGGTATGTACCTTTGCAGGTCAATCAAAACCATTTTCGACTTTTGGTCAGATTTTTAGGGAAATCCGCCACTGTGGGAAAAAAGTATCAAAAACGCGACTTTACTCAATACCTTGACAGAAAGCTAAGTGTTATTATCGTAAATGTATACTTCTTATGTAGAAATGTCTGGGGAATCGAATGCAGGTATTTAAAAGGACCTCCAATACGCTATCATGCCCGTTTTGCCCCAATTCCCCATTTCATTAGAGTTTATGTTCAAAATTGATTATATAACATGGAAGAAAGTTGAAAACGGCTGACAGATTAGAATGGTCTCACGAAACGTTTACACCCATTTTACCCCAATTCTTCGCAAAAATAGAGTTTAAAGTTAATCCTGGCTATATATTTCGGTAAAAAGCTACATGCGGCTGATCAAAAGCAGTAATTCTTATGTATAAAAGTCAGGTTATCGTTTGAATATAGTTAGACTGGCCGCCTGAAACGTTTGTACCCGTTTTACTCCAATTCCTCCCATAACTCAAGTATAAAGTTAAACCAGGCTCTAGATTTCAGAAAGAGGCTGAATGCGGTTAATCAAAAGTAGTATTTCTAGTAGAAGCTGAAGGCGGCTGATGTAAGTGGTAGTTCTTATGTTGAAAATTCCGGGGAATCGATTGAAGATAGTTAGAATGACCGCATGAAACGTTTGTATCCATTTTACTCCAATCATTCACATAATGTTTATGTGATGTTATAATTTACTCATCATTTCAGAAACAGGATGAACGCGTATTTTTTGTACATAAGAATTTCTACTTTTCATCAGCTGAAGTACAACCAGGTTTAACTTTACACTTGAGTTATGAGTGAAACTTAGGGTAAAACGGTTGCACATGTTTCGTGCGGACATTTTAGCTACCTTTAATTGAAGTATTTAACATAAAAAAATTACTTTTTATCAGCCTCTTTCTGAAATGTTGGGTAAGTATAATTTTACACTTGTATAAGGAAGAAAATAGGGGTGAAACGGGTAAACACGTTTCGTGCGGTCATTCCAAGTATGTTCAATCGATTCCTTGAACTGTTTTACATAAAAAACTACTTTGGTTAGCCGCTTTTAGCTTTTTGCTGAATGATGAGTAAGGTATAACTTTCCACATACATTATGTGGAGAATTGAGGTAAAACGCGTGTATACGTTTAGTGTGGTCGTTCTAACTATCTTCAGTCGATTCCCCGGAAGTTTCTACATAAGAATTGCTACGTTTCATCAGCCGCATTGAGCCTCATTCCGAGAAGCCCAGCTAAGTTTAACTACACGCTTGAGTAATGGGAAGAATTGGGGTAAAACGGATACAATTTTTTCGTGCGATCATTCTTACTATCCTTGATCGATTCCCCAGATTATTCTACATAAAAATTATTACTTTTTATAAGCCACATTCAGCCTCTTTCCGAGAAGCACAGCCAAGTTTAACTTCACGTTTGAGCAATGGGAAGAATTTGGGTAAAACGGATACACACGTTTCGTGCCGTTATTCAAACTATCTTCAATCGATTCCCCAGAATTTTTGGCATAAGAAATGCTACTTTTGATTACCCGTTTTCAGCCTCTTTTCGAGAAGCACAGCCAGGTTTAACTTTCCACTTGAGATATGGAAGAGTTGGGGTAACACGGGAACACGTTTCGTGCGGCCATTTAAACTATCTTCAATCGATTTTTCAGAATTTTTGGCATAAGAAATACTACTTTTGATGAATCGCATTCAGCCTCTTTCTGAAATCTAGAGCCAAGTTTAACTTTATACTTGAGTTATGGGAGGAATTGGGGTAAAACGGATACTCACGTTTCGGGCGGCCACTCCATATATATATATATATATATATATATATATATATATATATATATATATATATATATATATATATATATATATATATATATATATATATATATATATATATATATATATATATATATATATATATATATATATATATATATATATATATATATATATATATATATATATATATATATATATATATATATATATATATATATATATATATATATGTCTATAGGGGAACATGGGGAGACTTGACCAAGCGCAAATTGGCGTCTTCTATTCGATTCTTAATTTTTTTTCAAAAATATTGTTATACTTGTTTCGATCATTTTACGTAATTAATAAATTTGCATTAAATGATGTAATTTTTTATCAAACTTTGTATGGACATATCTACTCGTTTACTAATTACTATTAATGTACTGATATACCATCTTAATCCTTGTGAAGCAGTCAAATGATTTTACAAAAATTTGAACATTGGAATAGTTATTACTAGAATTTGCATGACATTGAACGCAATAACTAATGTTGGGGAGACTTGACCAAGATTTTATGGGGAGAATTGACCAAGTGGCGATCAGCTGGAGAAAGATACAAAATTCCTAATATTTATTATGATTTGGTATCTACTGTTAATGTTAAACACGCCATAAAAAAATCCCACCCCAAACATAAGGCTTTAAATTTAAACAAAGTTAGCAATAGTAGGACTGATTTCGTGACGTGTGAACATACAATGCAAGCAGTACAGTTAATTCTAAAAAAGAAATGCATTAAAAAAATCAAAATTCATCAAACGCAACTCTTTTATATTTTTACATTTCTTATAAAAGAAATGTATAGAATTCGCTCAAACTTTCAAGATTTTTTCCGAGGCCCGGAGGGCCGAGTCTTATATACCAATCGACTTAGCTCGACGATTTGGGACAATGTCTGTGTGTGTGTGTGTCTGTGTGTGTATGTAACGGACAAATTCTCATTCGTGTTTCTCAGCAATGGCTGAACCGATCTTATCCAAACCAATTTTAAATGAATGAACTAAAAAACAGTATGAACGCTATTAATTTGTTTTTGATTCTGATGTTTAGTTTCCAAGATATGAATGTTTGAATGCGTAAAAATGGCGTTTATTGCAGTTTTTTGAAATTATCTGCCGAAATTGACAATATAGATTAACAATTTATATGTTTTTGGACAGCTTTAACGAATACCTTTCGAACAAGCTATAGATTGTAGAAATCGGACTATTATCAAAAGAGATATTTAACATTAAATGCGGACGAAAGATTTTTATCATTTCCCATAGCCAGAAATATGACCAAAAACATATAATCTATTATTAACGCCAAAACGGCTTATTTTAGGTCAATAGTATCTTCGGAGAATTTAATGGAGGTAATATGGCCTTTCTTCTGGAATTGCGCTTTTGGTGATTAATCCCCCTATGAGTGAGATATTTTCACAAATTTTCTTGGAAGTGATTATATCGAAATGATGTCTTCAGCAAATTTGTAGCTCTTACTTTTGCGAATAACTTTACTAAAGACTTTAAATATCTATTTTGAATACTTTAAAAGTTATAGCTTGTTGTTTGTTGATTACTCTTTGTCGCCCATTTATTGTTCAATATAGTAATAATCCATTGAAATAAGCTAAACATTATTTCGATAAAACGACTTTTGTATTTCATTTTACTATCTACAACCGCTACAAATAATCACCGAACACTTCCAAGTTGTCTGGAAGGAACTTGATACCTTATCAGTACAAAAATGTTAATTTGTGCGAACCTTCTCACTGCAATTTTTCTAACTTATAACCATCGGATCGATCTGAAACATATCGGAAAATGAAAAGCGAAAAAAATAACTCCAAGCAACGGCGTAGCCAAGAGAAGGTTTTGGGGTTTAACACCGTACAACACCCCCCCCCCCCACAACACCCAAAAAAAAATTGGATTGAAGTTGAAAATTTATTGATGCAGACTGATTTAATTCAATATTACAATAACAATTATCTGATCCGTAGATTGATAACCTGTTGTTGTAAACATCATGAGGACTTTTGATAAATTGTCGGAATGGGGTCCTGATATGTAACTGATCTCTTGGTCTTGATTTCACAGTTATCTAATAGCATCAATATCAAATTTCTGCCTGAAAACATTCCAATAGAAAATTCCAGAGTTCTGTAATCAATCATAATCCTCAGATTTATTTTCAAATTGATCTCGTTTTTGTAGAGATGTACTGTAATAAGGGTCTTTATTTAATAGGAAGCGAAGTTAAAATTCATTTAATGTCTATGAAACATAGAACTGCTCACCAAAAAAATGCATAACTTTCAACATTTGCCAAAAATGTTTTTGTCTTTCTCATTCACTCTAAAATTCGTCAATCTAATCCCGACCCGGAGGACCGAGTGTCATATGCCAATCGACTGAGTTTGTCGAGATCGGAAAATGTCTGTGTGTGTATGTATGTGTGTATGTGGAAAAAAATGTGACCTCAGTTTCTCAGAGATGGCAGGACCGATTTACACAAAGTTAGTCTCAAATGAAAGGTACAACCTTCCCATCGGCTGTTATTGAATTTTTTATTGATTGGACTTCCGGTTCCGGAGTTACGAGTTGAAGAGTGCAATCACACAGCAAATTCTCATATAAACTGAAATGAAAAATTTTCAACATCAAATTTGTATTTTTGATGCCAAATGACTTTAAAATGCATGAAACATTGAGATGTTTGACAAAAATTGACTTTTTGGACTTTGGTACATTTTTGCCTTTTTTCATATAGAAAGGTTATGCAATCACTCTAAAAATCGTCAATCATACCGGCCCGGAGGGAGTATGCAGTGAGGGGTTGCTACTTTAAAATTAAAACTAATTTAAAATTTCTTAACAAGTTGAAAATTTTCGGCTGCACCTGGACCTCTCGGATCTTTCTCCATGATCCGCCGCTGGTTTCAAGCGATGTTTCAGTATCACATAGTATCTCAAGATCGTGGCTGTCGATCCATTGTATGTATGTGCAAATCGTACTGAACATGTAATATTCATTCCCACCATTGTATTGAACATAACCAGCCATGGAATCGTAGTCTGGACAAATGAGACAAGCACAATTGCACCACTAGATGGATTAAAACAGGTTTTTATTTTGGGAATGCGTCGAGTTGAGACGAAAACGTAATATGATTAATAACGAGGATAACACTTTCCGAATGTAGAGAGAAATTTATGAAAAATGACGATTTCCATTCGACTCTAGCAGGTTCTGATCGATTTTGATGAGCATTTGATTTTTGTTGTATGACCAATTGTATGTATAGGTCAAATGTTTAAAAACAGTAATTTAAGGTCAAGATAACATCATTTTGAAACCGCCAATTTCGGAGGTTTAGTATCTTCGATGAGTTTTACAAACGTTAAACAGCGCATCATTTGATAAAACAATTTTGACGGTATATTGTCCAAGAAGTATTTATTGTGAATTTTCTCAGGTTAATATTCAGGACTACAATAAAGTCGCAACAAATTCTCTAAAGACACGAACCTTGTTACTGTTTTCTGGAAAATAATTCTGCATAATTTTAAAACTTCAAAAATTATGGTTTCGGAATTATGCCGTTTAGACAGTAAGATCGATTTTCACCAAACCCCCGCCAAACCGAATTTCTGGCTACGCCGCTGACTTCAAGTAAGTAGAAACAAAGTCGTTCTACACTCGTTCACAAGAAACTTCTTCGAATGCTGAATATCTATTATAGTACATTGACACCCCAATTGTATCAGCCAAATATGTATTGCCAAATATGATTTTTTTATTGCATCGAACTACAACAATTTTTAGGTAGCTTTCAAGAGGTTATTTTATAGACTTCTTCCAAAATTTGGCGAACCTATTCCAATTCGTATACCAATTAATTGGTATACTTAAGGGTTTATATGTTGCAGATACAGAAAATACTGAAATTTTCAGCTTTTGTCCTACACAATATTACGAAAGCTTATTAAACAATTTTTCCTAATAAGTTTGTGAAAATTATAAACTATTTGAAATTTTTTAATAGTTTAATTTTTTATTTAACCGTGATTTTTTAATAAAGAGTTACCATCGCTTCACAACGTAGTCTATTTTTCATGGCTTGCGGTGAGCACGATCTCTCGAATTGCTGAACTGAAAATTATGGAATGGAAAATAATTTTTAGTGTTCTTTACAGATTTAACTCGCCGCGCAGATAGCTCTGAATTAGACCCGCTGGTGCCCTAAGACGATTTCGCTAGATTTTCGGAGCACTGTGCACCCAGTGCATTAACGCATGTGACGGAAGGCTATCGAAAAGTTTCGTGAAAATGAAAATTCCAGTAATGATGATGATTTCCCCAAACGGTTCGTTTTCGAGAGGTTTTTATTTGTTCTTTGACATTAGGATTAGCGGTAATAATTCAAATCAAGGATACTACTGGGAAGTCACCTTTAGAAATAGTCGATGTCGAAGTAAAATTTGGAACTATGCACGCAGGCACTTCAGAGATAACGTGATATCAGGAGCTGCGATTTCATTTCAACGCTTTTTTGTGAAAAGGGCGATATTCACAAATGTAAACATAAGGCTTTTTTCATACATCCGAATGATAAATAAATAACCCCTTTAGGAAAATTCAGTTTTCCCACCACAATTTGGATATTTTATTAACAGAGCATTAACAATAATTCGTTGGAATGTCTATTTTATGGGACATTTTTTCACTTTCCCATTGATTTGGTTTGAGATTTCTAGCACTGATGTTGTCCTATGCTGATTTGAGAGATTCTCTGAGTCCTGCCACTATCCCATGTAGTATGTGTTATCAAAAACATCGCGAAACATCAAGTTCTAAATGTTCTCAAACGATATAATATCCGAAGAGAGTGATAAGAGTTATAAGAAATGTCTCATCACACTGTTAGGTGGATTAAAAGCGTTTTTACTGCTACATAAGGATCTCGACAAAAGGGAAAAAAATAATTACAGTATGTTTTATGTCATTATTTTTTGTTATGATTTTTCAAAATTCTCTTGGTCAAGTCTCCCCACGCCTTGCTCAAGTCTCCCCGCAATGGGGATACTTGACCAGAAAAAACGATCACAGAAAAACTTTTGTAACTTTTCAAAAATGAAATTAAAAATTCTGCAAAAAGCATGAAGACGCGCAATAACTTTGCGCATTATATCTGAATGACTTTTGAGGGATTGAAGGGTTTTTTAGAGATTTATTCAGTTTTAGCTGAAAACCTGGTCAAGTCTCCCCATGTTCCCCTACTCAAACGGTAACCTGAACTTTTATACATAAGAATTACTGCTTTTGATCAGCCCCATGTAGCTTTTTACCGAAATATAAAGCCAGGATTAAGTTAAAACTTTAGTTTTACGGAGAATTGTGGTAAAATGGATGTATACGTTTCGTACGATTATTCTAATTACCTTCAATCAATTTTCTGGACATTTTACATAGAAAATACAAATTTTTGTCAGTCGTATTCAACTTTCTTCCGAGTTATATATTCAGTTTTGAACATAAACTCAAACGAAAGGGGGAATTGGGGCAAAATGGTCATGATAGCGTACCGTGCGGTCGTTGTAAATACTAGCAATCAATTTTTCAGACCTTTTTACATAAGAAAAACCTTTCCTACTAAACGTCATCCAGCCTTTTCAAAAAAAAGTTTTGGGTTCATTTTTTCCCACCGTGCATTGCCTGGAGAATGATATGAGGGAGAACTGTTCCAAATTGCAAAACGATTGATATTGTATTTAAAGTTCTGATGTATACCGCAAAACCAGTTTTCGACGAGGCGCCCCCGGAGTTTGAATGTCACTCGTTCAATTTTCGGTATTTTGCATTGAAATATGAGGAAATATATTTTTCAATATGAGTTTTTCACCGAATTAACCTAACCCTCCTCTACGGCCCCCCTTAAATCACGGCCCGGAGCAAACAATTTTTTTTAAGAAGTAATGATGCAGAATCCACGCGGTGAGAAGTAATATCGATAATAAAATAAATCATTGCGAATTCGTGGCGCTATTTGAGTGTTTGTATGTTAATGAGCATGAAGCGTGCCTCATATGATGGAACAGGAAACGCGGTCCAATTGAGCTTATGCTGTGCAGCTAAGATAAATTGTTTTCGGACTGATTCAATGCTTTCTTCATGCAGGATAGTGTAACGACTCCAAACTATGCTGCAATAATCCTGAATTCCACTGACGTATTCATCGTATAACGATTTAATTGTGCCATGGTTTTAAAAATATAACTGAAGTATTTTTTTTAAATCCAGCGTATTCACTGTTGTAACGGCAACGTTTTATTAGTTTTATTAAATGTATTATAGTTCCACAATGATTTTCTGCTGAAGGCAACTGAATTACACTTTTACGTAATGCGGTGGGCCGGTGGGATAAGTTTTTCCGACTGCATTTTCATAAATAAAGGGAATATTCCTTTATATCCTGGTCCTTTTTATTCGTCTATATTATTTAGCGCAGCAGAAATATTGTGTTCTGAATTCGCTGTTAGGGTCGGTTTCGGAATTTGTGGGTTATACTTCTTGAAAGAATATTCTAAATATTTAACAAATTTCATTACTATTATTGCCTGTCAAACTGCATTCGTGGAGCGAATGAATGTGAGCACGCACAGAATATTTGACAGGATTTCATTAGCAACGTGAGCATGATTTCATCAGCATTCAGAAGGCTCGCAATATTCAAATTGACTTTGAAACTTGAGGGATTTTCTAAATTCTCATGAGCGAGATAGTGTTTATTTTTCTCTCAAAACCACCGTTACTCAAAATGGGTAAATCGATAACGATAACAATTTTTATCGATTATTTTAAAAGTTTAAAATTATTTTCATACATTTTACTGCTTCCTCTGTATACCCGAAAAATATTCCAATCTATTGTCCTATTGTTTTACGAGAAAAACTAAAGCCTTGAATCAAAAATATTATTATATTAATTAATCGAATCGAAGCTTACCGCCATACAGGAGTGTCAAACGTAGGAGAATAGTCGAACAATCAAAAAGAAAAAGCAGCAGCAAACAAGTCGAAGCACTTTCATTCTAATTTCATGGCCATTAACAAATAGTGACTAATGAGCTATTTACGACACCACCCGTAGACGATGGGCGGACAGCTCTAAGGAGACAGCATCATCCGGTCGGTCGGTCGGTCGGAGCGAGGGCGTTGGAGGGAGATATGACTTTCCTCAGGTACCTACATACATCATGTTCGTATGTTTGTAATACAGCTACATGCTCGGTAGGTGGAAGAAGGTGATTACGAGACTGTGTCGCAAATATTCACCACCCACCACCAACCCGAATGGCAAACAAGCGGGTCATTTCTTCACTTGGTGTGTTGATGAATAATTGTCATCGGATAGTGGCCGACAACGGGCGAATCAAGCGGCTACATATTTTTTTCTCTCGGAAAATGGCAGAATTTTCTGGTTGGAGGACTTAAAGAAGGCAAGGCAGGCCAAGGATAGCGTGTTGATTGCTGGACACTAACGATCCAATGCGTCTCTGTGACAGTTAGTTTGAAAAATGAACTCCATTTGGGTATCATTTAGATGATGTCCGAGGCCGTAATTCAAAAATACAATGATATAGAAAAAAATTCTAGAAACGAGACGAAATAAAATCACACGTTTATTTTTTTTCTCCGTATTGAACGTTACCAAATTTCACGTTTTTCCCTAAAACCAAGCAAAGCAAACGATCATTTACGTCATTGAAAATGGAACAGTATTTTCAGTAGCTGATGTCATCCGTGATCGTTTCGAGCACAGGTAAATTCTTTAAATATATTTTGGAATCAGAATTGAATAATTTATTAGCACCTTCTAAATTATGAATGGAGCATTGAAAACATCCACGATGAACTTATTTTTTGATTTTTATTCAGAGATAAAGATAAAAATATATTAAAAACCGTTGAAGACCTAGAGTCACAGCTGTGTTCCACCTACCTTACAAAAGACAAATCGGTCAACTGTGGTATATTCTATGAATTCCCTTGTATTTCATATTGTCCGTTCGCAACGAGAACAAGTCAAAAACAAATGTCGTAGGAATGGTTCCATCATCATTATCATCATCACCATTCATATCTACCATCTCATCTGGGTATATTTATATATCACACTGCACACTGTCAGTGGTTATCACCGTAAGCCGATTATGTGTCTGATTTATGCTCAAGTGTCGAAATATACGCCTCCCTTCGTTAGAGCTAATGATGATTGTAGGACCGAATCGAAAGATCTGCCAAGGGCACACCACGTGGGGGCGATGATGCCCTGTTTTTGTTCATCTTACGTGATAGAAGCGAGGCTACAGCAATCGAATGATGTTGAATGATTTTCCCTTGTTTATATTAAAAAGAATCGAATATTTTTTTTTTTTTTTTTTTTTTTTTTTTTATTTTAATTATAGAGGTTTAAACCTTAAGGTCATTCGCCTCTTCGGGTTAGAAAAATCTCTTAGGAAAAATTTCTAACCCTATGTGCGGGGTCGGGACTCGAACCCAGGTGCGCTGCGTACAAGGCAATCGATTTACCAATACGCTACGCCCACTCCCCGGAGAATCGAATAATTACTCAAAGGTTCGTTCAAACTTTGACACAGATTTGAACTTATTCAACCGTTGTCAACTACTAACTATCTCACCACTTTCACCCGATTTAGCGAACGCAATTTTACACGAAATTAGCTTCAAATGGGTACGAATGCAGCAAACCGTAACTTGATTCGTCGCAATTTTCCCGTGTGAAATTGTGCATGCTTTATCTTTCGAAAGGGGGAAAACGCTTTGATGTGAACGATGTAGCACTTCCTGGAAGCATCCGTTGTATTACAGCACCACAGAGTTTAATTCTCACCTGCTAACAGTTTCTATGATGAGGAAGTGGGGCAGATGCTGGCAAGCTCAGTGGTGGTGAAAGGAAGGTAATTGTATGCGACATGAGATACTCCTCATCCGGCCACTACGGCAGCGCACTAAGAAAAGAATGCAGATGAATATATTTAAGAACCATGAACCATTACATAATGGTGGATATCAAATTTCTTGACAATGACCAGTTAATATTGACTACAATTAATCATTATGGTTTACAAGAATCAATAATTACTATAGAGGCCGTATACACTGAAACCTCCACTTACGAACCAAACCGGGGGTTTGTAAATTGAATTAGTTCGCCTACAATTTTTCTTGTCAATATTAATATTTGTGGTACATATGGTATGCAACACAATCATTAAAGCCAGGCCAACTGTGCTGCGTACAAAATGAAGATGATTCAAAATTATACTTCCTTGAATAAGGAAAAAACGTGGACAACCGTACCAACCGTTTTAATTTAATGGGGATTTGAATGTTTGATAAATCGTTGGGAGTGACGTGGCTAAGAGAGTTAATGTCAATGTAATGTTAATCAAGGTGCTTAGAGTTCTAAGGTGATTCGTCTTCGGCAGTAACTAGGTGAGGAGTGAGGCAAGCATGCAGCAGACTGCGGGGAAGAAAAATGTCAGCAAACAACTTTGTTTACCCACACGGTGTCAGTGTTTTTTAACAACTTTATGCAAAAAAATTCATCTCTGAAACTTCAGGATATGAAAGAATGGGCTTTCCCCTTTCATTTGAAACCAAAATCAAAATAATCCGTCGGGGGGTCTAGAGCAACTTTTTTTTTTGAAGTTTTTTTTCGTGAACACATAGATTTTACAATGGAACTAGTTCATATTTCTGCCCCTAGATGGTGCTGTAGACATTCGAGCAACACTAAAAGTGAGAATCTGATAGATTATTTAATTGTCTACAACTTTGTTACCAACTAAAAACCGATTTTAAATTTTTCGAATAAGTTGTTTAATATTTTAACGAATTCTAAGTCTAAGTTAGCTTCACAGAAGACCTAGTGGTTTATCAATTCACAAGATCTTTTTTTATTTGCCAAATAGTTGTGTTTAGTTCAACAGTGAATTCAGCGGAATTTGAGAGCTTGGAAAGTCTCATCTTTCAGCTGAAAATTATAATTCCCTGATACAGGGCACCATTAATATGTTTGAGATGAAAAGTCTTAGATAAGTGTTGACAAAACTAGTATGATATTAATATTCTTGTTCATGATGGTAAGTGATTCCTCCCGCAGAAACAGCTTTTGCTATGATTTATGCCTTCTTTTTCATTTTTTCGATTGTTCTCAGGGATGACTGATAACTATTCTTACATGAATCTCCTACTCTGTTGGCATCTTCGTATAAAATTCACTTGTCCTGAACTTCAACCTTTATATTCGAACAAACTCAATGAAACTTTTAACGCACCATTGCCCTATTTCGCGGATTTCATTGCAACGCATGGTTAAAAACGCTGATTATCCGTTTGCAAAATTAACTCAATGTGACAAACAGTTAACAAAAAACTTTGAGTCTTTGAATCAAGATAATTTTTTTGGGATATATTCGAGGACTTCTATGTATATAAGGTTTTTGTTGTACTCATATCATATTTTGTTTTAAAAAAAAAATACATTTCGCATAGTCTAGGATCAATTTAGTAACGATATCTCGCATAATTGATAGGAAATGGCCGTAAAATCCAACTGCCACAATATGCTATGCGAAGAAAATTTGAATAAATCGTTTCACGCTAACCACTAATTTGGACAGTTACTTCTGTGGTTTGCGTTCAATTATAAACTGTGTGTCCCAACATTTCGTCTTGATCGGAATTATAATAGCTGACTTAAGCGATCATAACCTAAATTATACGACGTATGGTCCTTTCTAAAACATAAATGTAAGCAAACCCTTGTAACCAAGCAATACCTTCGAACCTATCGGGAAAGATTACAAACCAAAAGCACAAATAGTTTTCTGACTCTGTCAAACATCCTAATTTTCAGAAGTTCAATTAGAATTGTCAACGTAATGAATCCCGTCTAATATTTTCATGCCACTAAGCCTATTATATTAATTCTGTTTTGGTAATGTAATAAGTGCGAGAAAACATATTTCCAAACCACTAGGCCTCGTGTGCAACTATCTTAGATATAACTTTGTTAAAATCTTAAGCAACTTTTCCGGATAATTTCAGATCAATTTTTAGTGGTGAACAAACTTGTAGACAATTAAGTTTTCTATCAAATTCTCACTTTTAGTGTTGTTCGAATGAATAAAGCACCATCTAGGGACAGGAATATGAACTAGCTCCAGTAGTAAAACCTATATCGTTACGAAAAAAAAACTTAAAAAAAAGTTGCTCTAGACTCCCCGACGGATTATTTTGATCTTAGTTTCAAATGAAAGGGGAAAGCCCATTCTTTCATATTCCGAAGTTTCAGAGATGCTGAATTTTTTTGCATAAAATTGTTCTAATAAATACACCGTGACCCACTGAAATCAAAGCAAACAAATGGACAGAACTAGTAAACAATGTTGTTAGCTGTCGTTTCTAAAACCAACAGGGCTGATCGGCGTTTTTGAGTATCGTATCACCTGAGAATAAAAACTCCTTGATGTTAATGTATTTAGACCTGTCTTAGCTAATGAGCCCAGGTTATGGCGCTTTTATTCGCTCTCTGAAATAATGATAAAGAAAATTGGCGAACTCTGTTAATTAGTACTGAACATAAATACAAAAACGCCTAAACAGCTCCTACCGAAATTTTTCTTAGCATAATAAATTTCTTAATTGCGTAGTACATCAAAAAATCGTTGTACTGCCAAGCTACACACTTTGAAAAGTTTGAATCGGCTTACCTCTTTTAGCGAAACCCATGTGAAAGTCGCTTAAAAAAGTCTCGATATCAATCTCTACTTCAATTGCATAGCCATGTGAAGATGAGGTAGCATAAAATATAGAGCATATTGGAAACATACTAATAAACAATATATTAGAAAGATCTCACCCGATATCCTATGAGTTGTTCCCGAAAGTTTCAGCAGCCCATCATCCTGCCCCCTATTGAGGGAGTAATTAGGAAACTGCTCGCTATGGGCGAATCTGTCAAATTCGCCACCACCATCAATTGCACGACGCTAATTATTATCATTCTATTTCCCGATTTGATTGATGAACGAAGTATCACTTCCTCTATTTCATCCAGAAAACCCTGTTGAGTACGGCCCCTGCCTCCTTCGTCACTTGCCTACAATGCACAGTGGTCCAGATCGCTAATTTAGGAGGAATTTTTACTTTCTGACAAACCTGTATAATTTAGCCGTATCATGTCTTAGGATGAATTTGTGTACTTTAGAAGATGCTTCTTTTTATTGGAATAATTATTAGGGTGGTTCTAATTTATCTAAAATACGAAAATAAACTTTTTACTGATGAAAGATAGAGCTCCACAGTCTTCCACAAAGTTGTAAAGTAACTTATTTTGAATAAATTTGTTGAACATATTAAAGCTCTATCTCTTTTAGTTTTTGTTATACAAGAAATTTAAAAAAAAAAGATTAGGGTGTTCCTGAAAAAAAAACGTTTTTTTAGTATAACTTTCGTATCTTTTACTTTTTGTTAACACAACCTTTGAACAGCTTATTGAAAACTTCAAGCCGAGTATTTTTCTCCACGACACCGAAGGTCTAACTTTTTTCTTTAAAAAGTTATGGACACTTTTCGTTAAAAAAATAGCCTATTTCAAGGCTCAATATCGCTGATGCGGGCACCTAAAATGGAATTCTGTTTCCACCACATGAAAGACCATACTTATTAGTATATTTGAGCAAAAATTGGCGAATACGATATTTTTTTAAAATTTGCAATTTAGATTTAAAGTTTGTAGTTTTGCAGGTTCAACGCATTAAAGCATTTACACACATATCGTTGTATTATGAAAAAAGCCACTTTCAAATATCATTCTCTCATCGCAGCAAGCTTTGCATAAGTGAAACGACTGTCAAAAAAGGTTTCTGATTTTATTCGTTTTAAATAAAACTAGTAAATATGGATATTAGTCGAAGAGAGTTGGCGAATTTGCTTATTGCTGGTAAAAAGACAGATGAACTGCTTAAGTTCATTACAAGTAGTAATCCAAATGTAAAATTGAGACTTGTTAGTGCTCGGAAGAAAATAAAAATCTTCATGTTGGAATTTAGAAGGTTGTGGATTCGGAGTAAGCGCACGCAAATTCGGTTTGAGCTGGAAAATTTTGTGTGGCTTGAAGGAAAGCTAAGATTCGAAGTCGAAGGTAAAGGTAAAGGCCGAAAGAGGAAACCATTTTCCGAAATATGTCGCAGAGCCAAAATAAAAAGATTAGGAAAGTTGCGCGATAAGTATTCCACGGAAGAACTTGGTTTAGCGTCAGCCGTCAACGCTAATTCTACTGGTTTCCGTTTAGTTGGCAGACAAATCGAACGATTGTCGAAAAGTCCCGTCAGATCTACCGTAGAGAATTTAGGATCTATGGCTGTCCCGATTGCAGAAGCGTTTACTGCGGAGGAGGCACTTAGATTTATTTGTGAAAATGATTTTTCTAAGGCGCAGTACCAAAACATACGCAGCTCAGTTATGCAGAAGGGTTTGGACATTTATCCCGCGTATAATAAAATAGTAGAAGAAAAGAAACTATGCTATCCGATCGGTATGTACTATTCTCAAAGATTCGTCCCTGAATCAACAATTTTTTTCAGGAATTTCTGTTCAGCCTTCTTGTGCGTATGTTCCCCTTCAAGCTCTTGTTAACCATACCGTGGAACCACTCATCTCGTTTCTGAATATTGGAGTTCTACCACTGCATCCTGAGGATAATACGTTTGTTATCTTTAAGTGGGGCTGCGATGGAAGCAGCAACCATTCCCGGTAGGCAACATTATTTTTCTTCTAAACTTTGACTGACAGTCTCTTTTCCACTTGAACATAGATACAAGCAAATGTGCGTTGACGAAGATGAAAATGGAGAACTATTCGAGTATAACGATTCGCATATATTTGCTCTATCTATAGTACCTTTACGTGTAGTTAGTCGCCGGAAAGATGAGTTAAGAGATTGCATTCTTTGGAATAATGATTTTCCATCTTCAGTATCCCTGTGCCGACCAGTAAAATTAATTTTCAAGAAGGAAAATCCTGAACTAACAAAGGATGAAGTTGCCGCGATGAACAAGCAAATCGATGAATTAGTCCCGACTATAGTAAATGTTAATATGCGCAAGATTCCGATTAGTTCAAGCTTCATATTTTCCATGGTTGATACGAAGGTAGTGAATGACGTAACAGGCACACCGTCTCAAGCGTGTTATATATGCAAACGCTCCGGAAAGCGATTGAATGATCCTTTACTGGAAGCCAGCGATCCACCGGATAGTTTATATGTTTTTTCACCTTTACATGCATTAATACGAGCAATGGAGTTACTATTGAATATTGCTTACCGTTTAGCACTAGCAAAACCGCGTTGGCGCGTAGGCAAAAATACCAGCGAGCTTAAGGAACGACGAATAAAAATTCGACAAGCGTTACGTGACCGTTTAGGTCTTCGTATTAGCGAACCTTTGCCAGGTGGCGGAAATTCTAACGATGGTAACACAGCTCGAAAATTTTTCAGAAACCGAGATGTCGTTGCAGAAGAAACCGGGTTGGACGAAATGTTGCTAGAACGTATGTATGTGCTATTAACAATCATCAACAGCAAATTGGGAATTAACGCGGATGCTTACCGGAGTTACGCCGAAGATACACGATTGCTTTATGTACGCCTGTATGGTTGGTACGCTCTCTCACCAACCGTGCATAAACTCCTGGTCCATGGAGGAAGCATTATTCAACATAACATGCTGCCAGTAGGTATGTGCAGTGAAGAAGTTCAAGAAACCAGGAATAAAAGTATTCGCAGATTCCGAGAATTCCACGCACGCAAATTCGATCGACTCGTCAATCTTGATGACGTTTTCAAGAGACTTCTTGTTTCATCAGATCCTATAATTTCTCTTAAATGTAAACGTTGAATTCAACGAGCACCGCTGGATATACCTGAAAATGCAATGCATCTACTTTTGAATTAATTGGCATTGAATAAATTCTCCTTATATAAATCATAAATTGTTGTCATAGCCAAATTATTTTTAATGAACACATTCTGTATTGTTGATATGTAAGCAAAACAGAAAAGGAAATACAAAGGCTTTAGGCAATTTCTTTTATGTCGCTATGCGATAAAATTTAAAACTTTGGTTAGTAAATTTAAAATTACATGCTTAAAAAAAATAATATTTTCCAATTTTTGCTCAAATATACTTAAAAGTATGTTCTTTTCTATGGTTCAATCCGAACTTACTTTTATTTGCCCCAATCAGAGATAATGACATTTGAAAAAGGGCTATTTATGAGCGAAAAGTTTCCATAACTTTTGAAAGTATAAAGTTAGACTTTCAGAGTTATGAAAAAAACGTGGATTGAAGTTTTCTAAAAGCTGTTCAAAGGTTGTTTTAACAAAATATAAAATTTCTTTCGAACATTAACAAGTCTCAATTTTACATTTGGATTACTACTTGTAATGAACTTAAGCAGTTCATCTGTCTTTTTACCAGCAATAAGCAAATTCGCCAACTCTCTTCGACTAATATCCATATTTACTAGTTTTATTTAAAACGAATAAAATCAGAAACCTTTTTTGACAGTCGTTTCACTTATGCAAAGCTTGCTGCGATGAGAGAATGATATTTGAAAGTGGCTTTTTTCATAATACAACGATATGTGTGTAAATGCTTTAATGCGTTGAACCTGCAAAACTACAAACTTTAAATCTAAATTGCAAATTTTAAAAAAATATCGTATTCGCCAATTTTTGCTCAAATATACTAATAAGTATGGTCTTTCATGTGGTGGAAACAGAATTCCATTTTAGGTGCCCGCATCAGCGATATTGAGCCTTGAAATAGGCTATTTTTTTAACGAAAAGTGTCCATAACTTTTTAAAGAAAAAAGTTAGACCTTCGGTGTCTTGGAGAAAAATACTCGGCTTGAAGTTTTCAATAAGCTGTTCAAAGGTTGTGTTAACAAAAAGTAAAAGATACGAAAGTTATACTAAAAAAACGTTTTTTTCAGGAACACCCTAATCTTTTTTTTTAAATTTCTTGTATAACAAAAACTAAAAGAGATAGAGCTTTAATATGTTCAACAAATTTATTCAAAATAAGTTACTTTACAACTTTGTGGAAGACTGTGGAGCTCTATCTTTCATCAGTAAAAAGTTTATTTTCGTATTTTAGATAAATTAGAACCACCCTAATAACTATTCCAATAAAAAGAAGCATCTTCTAAAGTACACAAATTCATCCTAAGACATGATACGGCTAAATTATACAGGTTTGTCAGAAAGTAAAAATTCCTCCTAAATTAGCGATCTGGACCACTGTGCAATGTTGCAACGATCCTCCGAAAGCGCTAGCCACACCCTAGGTGAAACTACATTTGATTTTCCTGCTGATCTCAACATCTCAGATAATGGTTTGGCGAAAACAAGGAATACTACCCGACGCACCGAACTGTTAGCGAAAATTGTACTAATGTTACCGAGAAAATAAACAACCCAACCGAAACCCCAAACAACAATCAGTGGTGAAAATCCGAGCCCGTACGCTGTACAACGAGGTCAGCACCTCAAGGTCAATGGATGTGTTTTAATCTACAATAAATGATATGCGAAAGGCAACTTTAAACAAATCTTTCTCGTGGCAAGTTTCCCGGCAGGTTGAAATTTGTTTTCACAAAAAAGAATTATAGTGTGGCAAGGGATCTGTTCCTGTTGCTAGAAAACCAGCGTTTTCGCGACGGATACGACTACGTATTTGAAAGGGTCCAAAACGGAGTACAATGACAAACTGATTTTACCTTTCATCAAGTCCCATGATGTTGTAGCTACGTTTTGGCCAGATCTAGCCGGTTACCATTTTAGCAAGGACGTGCGACAATGGATCAACGGATCAATGGAGCACAAATCATCTCAAACGAGCTGAATCCACCAAATTATTCTCGTTTTCGTTAAAAAAAACAAGCAATGAACAATAAAAAGGAGCATCAAAACAAAAGAGCGAGAATTTCTTTGAAATAAGAATGAAATATTTGTTTCTGCGATTTTCTTCGAAAATCGTTTTTCTAATACTTAAAATATATAGGCATTTGAAAGCCCCATAATATCAAAAAATAAAAATAAAATAAATAAAATTATTAAAAATATTTTAGCATAAAATTCAATGAAATGAAATCAATGAATCGACAAAACAGATTAAATAATGTTGAATATTTCCTAAATTTTATCAAAATAAATTTTATAAAATTATTAAAGCGTAACTATTCATAAATCAGCTAAATTTTCGAAGAAAATACAATTAATGCAACAAAAAATATTGATTCATCAAATTTACATGAAAATTAGTAAAACCCGTAGAAATTATAAAATTAATTATCAATTAACATAGTCTCCCTTAGCAATGAGACATATATCAATAATTCGCTAAGACTCTACCCAAACCCAACTTCTACCAACAGAAGAAAAAAGTCCGTATGATTTCAAGCCTACCACTTCTAGATATTTCAAAGCCTTGCCCGCATTTGAGTACTATAAAACTTCTTATAGCTTTCCCTACTTACTAATCTCTAATTAATTGAATGTAGTTAGAACAAAGATAAAGAAAGAATAAAACTATTTAAATTTAAAGCGTACACAAATTGCATAAAACTACGAGGATCCTCGTCATTACCTTGGGATGAAAAGAATATTAGGAACAAATTAAAATCTTATTTTGATCTCAGTTCGAGTATTTTTGCCCTTTTCATATAGAAAGGTTATGCAATCGGTTGGAATTTCGACTTTTTAACTGAGGCTCGCAAGGCCGAATCCTTTATACCATTCGACTCAGTTCGTCGTGGTCGGGAAAAGTTAAAAGGAACAGCGGTTAGCATTATATTGCAATACACTCTACGGAGTGAACAACAAAAACTTGGGTATTGTTCCACCCAGTGCTAAATTTTTACCAAGCTCGAGTTTGTTTATAATTTTCTTCAAGACAAATTAAATAAATATTCGAAAACATGAAAGAAATGTTGAAACCATGGATCAACCCTATTAAAAACAATTGAACCACACAAGCAATATGAGTTTTTTCGAATGCTCCCATTGGCATAACAGCTGTTCTGTTTTGGGCTCATGACAAACGCTCTCATTGATGCTATCAATCGAAAGTTACAATGTACACCCAAGCATTTTAAATAATTTGATTCGTTAAAAAAATACTATTTTGGATCTACATCGTAAAAGAAGTCACGTGGGTCAAATAACAATTTAAATCTAACATTTTTGTTGCATTCTTTAGCTAAAAATAATTGACTCGTATTTTTGTTTTGGCTGAATATGGTATTTTTTCAAGTTATTAGTTTTTGAACTTTTGAAGTTTATAAAACTGAAGATTTTTCAATCACTAATAACTAAAAGCATTAAATAATAAAAGTTATGTTTTCGCATGGTCTCACCGGATTTTTTTTTAATATTTGTTTTTGTTATGTAACTTCCCTCTCGCAGGTTGATTGGATTGACGGTATTGTAAACATCATCAAGCTACAATAGATTCAAAAGAGTCATCTAAATAGAAGCAAAAATAGAAAACTTATTTGTCTTAAAATAGCTCTAACTTAAAAATTATACTTTGTATTTCAAATCTTTTGGATTCATTGGATAGGTGAGAAAATTTTCCACTGAAAAATGTCCTCAAATATTTCAGCTAATGAGGTTAAGTAATCTTTTCACAGTAATTTATTTAAAATTTAACAATTTTGATCGATTTTTCGTTCACTTCGCGAAAATCTTAATAGTTAACATCACTATTTTAATAATTCAAATTGTTAGTCTTAAAAAGTTGTATAATTTGTTCTTTGACATGATACACTTATCTTGTCTTGTTTTCATGTGTTTGGGTTATTGAATTTGGATATTTTAATCTCATATTCACTAATACTAGCTCTTATTGAAAAAGTATGGCACTTATTGTACCTTTTCTTATTTTTATTCGAAAGCCAGGAAAGTTTTGCAGAGAAAAATGTATTAATACCTTTCAATTAAGTGAATTTAGTATTCTTTTGGAAGTTAATTAGTTTAAAGTTAGTGTTATTATTAGCATTTGTTATTTTCTTAAAATAATAAATAATAAATTTCACCATTATTATCATGGAATTAATGCATCGCACCAAGTTCTACAATTCTTCCTTTGACTCCATTCAATTATCTCTTTTAGTTTCGAAGTAAAATAGTTTTTATCTTCTAGTTTCATATGCAAAAACAACGATTTTGAACCCACTGCATTTGTAATCAGATCATGCTGTGTTAACTATTAAATTGCAGCGAAATGAAAACCGATAGGGATAAAGTGTTAAATAACTAATTGTAGAGAATATTAAGGGGCACCAAATGAACAATAGTAACGATAAATTTAGGTGATTAATAATTACAATAATTACAAAAATCACCAAAAAACGCAAATTTCGAGTTATTTTACTAGTGAAAAGACATGTAGTACACTTAACTAAAAAATATCTGTACATACATCGAAAGGAAATTTTCTAAGCTTTCCAATGAAGCCCTGGTAATAGCGATATAAAGCATATTTTTTAGATTAGAGTCTTTTAAGAACTTGCACGTCAGATACAGGAAAAGTTTAGAAGTGAAATTACAAGGAAAGGAGAAGAGATAGGAATATTATGTAGAAGAACAAATTATTAATCGTCTTCAAACCCAACTTTCGGATAATAGATATTGCTACAATCATATTTCATTATTCTGAGAAAATTAACAAAAACCTCATCAAAAACACTAATTTTTAACTACTTTACAACTAAAAGGTAATTAAAACTAAATAACTAAAAGATATGAGAACACCATTCAACAGCAAATTTTCTCACCTTTTGAATGGAACTAAAAAATTTAAAATACAAAGTATACTTTTAAAGTTCGAGATACTTTAAGATAGATAATTTTTTTACACAATAAGTTCAATAACTCTGTAACGGTTGAGATTTGATGGTATGCGTAGAACGATTTTTTTCTCCAAATATGGCAGTAAATCACCCCTCGAGAGATTCTTACTCATGAAGCAAATACCCTGTATAGAAGCCCGCATGAAAATGTTGTTTAGAATACGCCTCGATAGCGGTGTATCGAAGAGGCCGGGAGGGCTGATGTGAGCCTTTTTTCACGGTGTGTTTGGTAGAGCAGCTTTATTCGAAAAAAATCGGCATCGCCAAAACTTCAGCATATGATAGAACGGACTTTTCCGTTTCATTTGAAGGTAAAATTAAAATATTCTGTCAGGGGCCTCAGAACAACTTTTTAGTTTTAAAGATAAAAAATTTGAATAGTTTGGGTTTTCAATGAAACTGGTTAACATTTTTGCCCATAGGTAGTACTTTAGACATTAAAATATTACCAAAAGTGAGAATCTGATGGAAAATTTCATTTTATACAACTTTGTAGAAAACTACATCTCGATCTAAAATCGGCAGAGAATGAGATTAAATTTTTATCGAAGTTTCCAGATTCGCACGGGGCCTATTGGTTAAAAAAACTTTATTCCAAAAATATTTTCATTTGTAAAAAAAATGGTTTGCTTTATTCTAACAGTGTGCTCAGAAGAACCTGAGTGCTAGGAAAGTCCCACCTTTAAGCGGAAATAAACCTCGGTGATAGTGAACGTCTTAACACTCATACATTCTCAACCGCGGTCTCAAGCGGAAACCTACAAATTAGACAAAGCTGGACAAAATAAGAAAATACGCTCATACTTAGTAGACAACACGTCTCATGACGACATGACCGAGAACCCTTGCAATATAAGGGATGCTCTATGCTAGAATCTAAACTATGCACCGAAAATTTAATATCAGACTCACGGTTCACACGACCTTTCTAGAATACACGCAAATATGTTACAAAATCAAGTCAGCATACAAACGTTTGAGCCCCTCGCGATTATCCAAGCAACGTAGGCCCACGATCTCGCAAACATTATAACACCCCGGTATTCCCGGGATTTTCGGTACCGGAATTACCAGTAACACAACCCTAGCGTCAACCTACAAACTCCCACGCTCAACCGATCATGAATCGGGCACGTCCGGAAGTCTCTATCATCGGTACCAACAGTCTAGATCAATTAATAAAAACGTGTTTAATCCACCTAACAGTGTGATGAGACATTTCTTATAACTCTTATCACTCATCGGCTATTATATCGTTTGAGACCATTTAGAACTTGATGCTTCGCGATGTTTTTGATAACACATACTACATGGGATAGTGGCAGGACTCAAAGAATCGCTCAAATCAGCATAGGACAACATCAGTGCTAGAAATCTCAAACCAAATCAATGGGAAAGCGAAAAAATGGCCCATAAAATAGACATACCAACGAATTATTGTTAATGTTCTGTTAATAAAATATCTATATTGTGGTGGGAAAACTGAATTTTCCTAAAGGGGTTATATATTGTACTGAAACAAAAAAACGAATTTTTTTGAATCGATTTGAATTTTATATTTTACTCAAATTTCCAACGCGACTGAGAACTAAGAAATCAACGCTTTTTCTTGAAAAGGGCGATACTAGCAGTGATACCATTCAAAGAAAATCAACAGTGAATAATTCCAGACTTGGTTTTATTTCCTATTTAAGAACTATTGTGTTTTTTGCCATCCTAGATTGCATGATTCAGTGATCGAAACCCAAAACTTCATAAAGTATTTGAAATTATTAAATTAAAATTTGCTGTCCCACCTATCAGCATTGCAGTATCGTTCTTACGTTTTTTTACAATAACTACAGTTCTACACCACCGATTTCGTCCGGGTTTTTTTCAATAGCGATCATTGTTACTATTTACAGCTGATATCAGCTTGATAATCCTAAAAAAATACGAAAATGACAGTTTCGCTTCTAAACTGCTAGCAAAAAAAGTATCGCCCTGTTTGTTTGCATGGAGCGTGGAGGGCGAAACTTTAAATAAACAAACAAAAATACAGTTTCGCCCGTTGTATTTTTTGCTGTAGTTTAAGAAAGCAATATCGTAGAATCAAAATTTTTAGGTTAATTGGTTGCGTTTCAAAGCCCTCATTCGCATGTATGAAAAAAGCCTTATGTTTACATTTGTAAGTATCGCCATTTTCACAAAAAAAAGCGTTGAAATGAAATCGCAGCTTCTGATATCACACTATCTCTGAAGTGCATGCGTGCATAGTTCCAAATTTTACTTCGACATCGACTTTTTTTTAAAGGTGACTTCCCAGTAGTATTCTTGATTTGAATTATTATCGCTAATCCTAATGCCAAAGAACAAATAAAAACCTCACGAAAACGAACCGTTTGGGAAAATCATCATCATTACTGGAACTTTCATTTTCACGAAACTTTTCGATAACCTTCCGTCACTTGCGTTAATGCACTGGGTGCACAGTAGGGTGACAGGAAAAATGACCCCTATCGGCCCACCTCTGCGTCGATTCCTAGTCCCACCAAGAGTACTTGCACCAAATTTGAAGCAAATCGGACAAGTCTAACTACCGGACCAACGGGCCTGAAGTTTGTATGGGAATTTTCAACAATTTACATGGAGAAAACCCACCAGCACGCATTTTCGCCGCTAGGTGGCACTGTATGCATCGTATTATCACTGTAAGTGAAAATAAGAAGGATAATTGAATTGTCTACAACTTAGTCGAAGACTGCAAGTAAATCCAACTTTGTTAAAAGAAGTTATTAAACTTTTAACGAAGTGATGTCTGAGTCAGTTTTGCATGGGGCCTAATCGTGCATGGTTGTGTATCAGTACTCGATTCACACGAACTAAACATTTTTGTGAAATAATCGTTAGGTTTAGCTCAATGGTATGTTCAGAAAAAGTATAGTAAATAATACGAGTCATACTTTGATTAGAAAATTTTTGTTCCACCTGTTACCGCATAGAGGGCGCCAACACAAACTTTTCAACGGAGAGAGATAGAAATTTGGTGTCTTCTACAAAGTTATAGAACAGGCATTTTTCAGTATTTCTTCTGAACATCTTGATACTCTATCTCTCTTCTATGAAAAGTTAGTAGTGGCGCCCTCTATGCGGTCACAGGTGGAACTAAAATTTTCTAACCAAAACATAACTCGTATTATTTACTATAATTCTTGTAAACATACTATTCGGCTAAATCTAACCATTATTTCACAAAAATATATAGTTCGCGGGACTCGAGTACTGATACACAACCATGCACTGCTAGGCCCCATGCAAAACTGACTCAGACATCACTTCGTTAAAAGTTTAATAACTTATTTGAACATAGCCGGATTTACTAGCAGTCTTCGACAAAGTTGTGTATAATTAAAATATCTTTCTTATTTTCACTTACAGTGATAATACGATGTATACAGTGCAACCTAGCGGCGAAAATACGAGCTAGTGAGTTTTCTCTATGTAAATTGTTGAAAAATCCAATATAAACTTCAGGCACGTTGTTCCGGTAGTTAGACTTGTCCGATTTGCTTCAAATTTGGTGCAAGTACTCCTGGTGGGACTAGGAATCGACTCAGGGGTGGGCCGATTGAGTTTTCAAAAATTCATCATTCAGCGGGTCTGTAAAGAATACTAAAAATTAATTTCTATTCCATAATTTTCAGTTCAGCAATTCGAGAGATCGTGCTCACCGCAAGCCATGAAAAATAGACTACGTTGTGAAGCGATGGTCACTATTTATTAAAAAATCACGGTTAAATAAAAAATAAAACTATTAAAAAATTTCAAATAGTTTATAATTTTCACAAACTTATTAGGAAAAAATGTTTATTAAGCTTTCGTAATATTGTGTAGGAAAAAAGCTGAAAATTTGAAAAGAAATCTGAGGATTATGATTGATTACAGAACTCTAGAATTTTCTATTGGAATGTTTTCAGGCAGGAATTTGATATTGATGCTATTAGACAACTGTGAAATCAAGACCAATAGATCAGTTACATATCAGGACCCCATTCCGACAATTTTTCAAAAGTCCTCATGATGTTTACAATAACAGGTTATCAATCTACGGATCAGATAATGTTATTGTAATATTGAATTAAATCAGTTTGCATCAATAAATTTTCAACTCCAATCCAATATTTTTTTTTTGTGTGGTGGGGGGGGGGGGGCTGTATGGTGTTAAACCCCAAAACCTTCTCTTGGCTACGCCGTTGCTTGGAGTTATTTATTTCGCTTTTCATTTTCCGAAAGGTTTCAGATCGATCCGATGGTCATAAGTTAGAAAAATTGCAGTCAGAAGGTTCGCACAAATGAACATTTTTGTACTGATAAGTTATCAAGTTCCTTCCAGTCAACTTGGAAGTGTTCGGTGACTATTTCTATCGGTTGTAGATAGAAAATGAAATACAAAATTCGATTTATCGAAATAATGTTTGGCTTATTTCAATGGATTATTACTATATTGAACAATAAATAGGCGACGAAGAGTAATCCACAAACAACAAGCCATAACTTTTAAAGTATTCAAAATAGATATTTGAAGTCTTCAGTAAAGTTATTCGCAAAAGTAAGAGCTACAAATTTGCTGAAGACATCATTTCGTTATAATCACTTCCAAGAAAATTTGAGAAAATATCTCACTCATAGGGGGATTAATCAGCAAATGCACAATACCAAAAGAAAGGGCATATTACCTCCATTAAATTCTCCGAAGATACTATTGACCTAAAATAAGCCGTTTTGGCATTAATAATAGATTACATGTTTTTGGTCATATTTCTGGCAATGGGAAATGATAAAAATCTTTCGTCCGCATTTAATGTTAAATATCTCTTTTGATAATAGTCCGATTTCAACAATCTATAGCTTGTTCGAAAGGTATTCGTTAAAGCTGTCTAAAAACTAATAATTTGTTAATCTATATTGTCAATTCTGGCAGATAATTTAAAAAAACTGTAAAAAACGCCATTTTAACGCATTCAAACATTCATATCTTAAAAACTAAACATCAGAATCAAAAACAAATTAATAGCGTTCATACTGTTTTTTAGTTCTTTCATTTAAAATTGGTTTGGATAAGATCGGTTCAGCCATTGCTGAGAAACACGAATGAGAATTTGTCCGTTACATACACACACACACACAGACACACACACACACACACAGACATTGTCCCAAATCGTCGAGCTGAGTCGATTGGTATATAAGACTCGGCCCTCCGGGCCTCGGAAAAAATCTTGAAAGTTTGAGCGAATTCTATACATTTCTTTTATAAGAAATGTAAAAAAGAACCAAAAAAATTAATATTGAAAAATTAAGAAAAAAAATAACTCCCATATCCACTAGACAACACGTTCCATGGCGACATGACCGGGAACTCTAGTGGTATGGAAGAACCCACTTTCTTCTAGAATCAAAACCGTACACGAAAAATAAAGTATCAGATTCAAGATCCGCAAGCGATCATTCTAGAACACACGCGAATATGCGAAAAGCACACGGTTTTAGTATAAAATTTATACACGCGAAGTTACATACATATTAGCACACGCGACATACAAACGCACACGCGATCGAACACGTTAACCTACAAATGCTCGAGTCCTTCACGATGATACACGCGATCACTCCACACATACTTGAACCGTACAATGAATATCACATTCAGAATCCCGGCCACCTGCAATTGATCTAAGGCAGTGTTTTAGTGGGCGCCACTGTTTGTCTCGTCTACAATTGCAGTGGGTGATTCTGACGGGGAGCCCTTCCGAGAACCTAGCTTTACAGCTCCAGTAGGACAACTCACTCGAAAAAAAGTTTGTTTGTGTTATGTAACTTATGTATTCTGCAAATGTTAGAAGCAAATGAAGGCTGAGCAAAAAACATTTCTTTTTAGTTTTTTGAAATAATTTATAGGGGAAAGTGGGCCAACTCGGATCCCCAGCTGTTTCTCAGCTATGGTAATATTATGACAAGTGTATATATTATTTTCATGGCTGTCATGTAGCTCTCTTCTATCTCACAAAATTTTGCAGTTCTCAGTTTTCGTGTGCGTGCGGGGCAAATGTTGTTTCGGAACGCTTTTTTTTCAAAAATGTGTGGGCAGAAAAACAAAATTTGTGGTGGCAAAAACAACTAATTAAATCAAGTGTATTATCGTGCTTTTGGATCAGCCGAAAAAATCTTTTTTTGGCCGAGACTATCAACTGTTTTTGTTTAATCGGTGTGTGTGTGTGAATAATAGAATATGGGTTGGTCCAATGGGGACCTTTTGCCGTATATGCGATCTGATACGCGATCGCGAAAAGCCGTTTGATAGGACAGTGTACGCAGTCGATTGAGCTTTCAGGAAAACACAAGTTTTCGCAAATCGGTTGACAGATTTTAACGTTATAATTCATAACCTATTTTTGGGTAATTTGGCCCAGCTTTTACTTTTTATTGTACATTTACTACAAAGTTTTATATATCAGAAAAACTTTTCATTTCACAATTCGAAATCTAGTGAAAATCAAATAAGAATAACTTAGGCTAAAATTGGAATTGATTTTTGTTGCAAAAAACCGATAAGATATGAGTGGTCCGAATTGGAACAGGGTTGGGGTAATTCAGACCTTTCATGTACTTTTACGCAGAAACGTTTATACACAATACGGTAATAGATCGGAAAAAATCGCCTTAAAAATGTGCGCAATTGATAAAGCTTTCAGGAAAAAAATATTTATTTGTGAATCAGTTTACACGCTCCAGTTCTGTAGCTGATAAACCCTTACTAGGTCCCCCTAATTATATCGATAAGATTGTGTGAAAATTTCAGAATAGAACTCGAAGTATTTACGAGATATTTCAATTATGACAGGCCTATCACTGGGCGTTTAGTGTAAAATTGCCTTGTTTTAAGTTTATAAGAGCGAGTAAAGGCGCTTTAATCTAGGCTTATTAGCCAGGGCAAGGTGTAAATACCTCTGTCCCATCGCAAAGGACCAAAGGAGTGACATGAAAATATGCTTCAAATATTAATATTGACAAGAAAAACACTAGACTAACTGTAGTGTTTTCCAGGATGCTTTTCAATACTGGCTGTGTAAGGGTTAGAATAGAATAGAAATTGCCTTGTTTTAAGTTTATGATTGTAATATCTCGCAAAGTATTTTGATATACACTCCCAAATTTGTTCACAGTCGTTTTGACATGATTCTTAATTATTAAAAAAAAAAATAAAGCAAATTTGGTCCAACTTTAGAAAAAATCAATTTGTTTGTAAAAATTGCAGATTTCATAAATTATATAACAAACCAAATTTTTTGTAATTTTTTTTTTCGATATACTCATTAGAAAACACAACTATCTTTTATTTATTTATTTTTACATTTCTTATAAAAGAAATGTATAGAATTCGCTCAAACTTTCAAGATTTTTTCCGAGGCCCGGAGGGCCGAGTCTTATATACCAATCGACTCAGCTCGACGATTTGGGACAATGTCTGTGTGTGTGTGTATGTAACGGACAAATTCTCATTCGTGTTTCTCAGCAATGGCTGAACCGATCTTATCCAAACCAATTTTAAATGAAAGAACTAAAAAACAGTATGAACGCTATTAATTTGTTTTTGATTCTGATGTTTAGTTTCCAAGATATGAATGTTTGAATGCGTAAAAATGGCGTTTTTTGCAGTTTTTTTGAATTATCTGCCGAAATTGACAATATAGAATAGCAATTCATATGTTTTTAGATAGCTTTAACGAATACCTTTCGAACAAGCTACAGATTGTTGAAATCGGACTATTATCAAAAGAGATATTAAACATTAAATGCGGACGAAAGATTTTTATCATTTCCCATTGCCAGAAATATGACCAAAAACATGTAATCTATTTTTAACGCCAAAACGGCTTATTTTAGGTCAATAGTATCTTCGGTGAATTTAATGGAGGCAATATGCCCTTTCTTTTGGTATTGTGCTTTTGCTGATTAATCCCCCTATGAGTGAGATATTTTCACAAATTTTCTTGGAAGTGATTATATCGAAATGATGTCTTCAGCAAATTTGTAGCTCTTACTTTTGCGAATAACTTTACTAAAGACTTTAAATATCTATTTTGAATACTTTAAAAGTTATGGCTTGTTGTTTGTTGATTACTCTTTGTCGCCTATTTTTTGTTCAATATAGTAATAATCCATTGAAATAAGTTAAACATTATTTCGATAAAACGAATTTTGTATTTCATTTTACTATCTACAACCGCTAGAAATAATCACCGAACACTTCCAACTTGTCTGAAAGGAACTTGATAACTTATCAGTACAAAAATGTTCATTTGTGCGAACCTTCTGACTGCAATTTTTCTAACTTATAACCATCGGATCGATCTGAAACATACCGGAAAATGAAAAGCGAAATAAATAACTCCAAGCAACGGCGTAGCCAAGAGAAGGTTTTGGGGTTTAACACCATACAACCCCCCCCCCCCCCCACACCACACCCAAAAAAATATTGGATTGAAGTTGAAAATTTATTGATGCAGACTGATTTAATTCAATATTACAATAACAATTATCTGATCCTTAGATTTATAACCTATTGTTGTAAACATCATGAGGACTTTTGATAAATTGTCGGAGGACTTTTGATAAATTGTCGGAATGAGGTCCTGATATGTAACTGATCTATTGGTCTTGATTTCACAGTTGTCTAATAGCATCAATATCAAATTTCTGCCTGAAAACATTCCTATAGAAAATTCCAGAGTTCTGTAATCAATCATAATCCTCAGATTTATTTTCAAATTGAGCTCGTTTTTGTAGAAATGTACTGTAATAAGGGTCTTTATTTAATAGGAAGCGAAGTTAAAATTGATTTAATGTCTATGAAACATACACACTTAGAAAAAATGAAAATTACATTTGACGTAAACAACATTGCGACGTATTTTGCTGTCTAATAATGAAATTTGACATGTTTCGAGATGTGAAATAAAATATTGTGTCTTTTTTGATGTAGAACTCGGCTGAATGGAGATGTAGACTTGTGAACAAAACGCATTTTTACATGTTCTTGAATGTAAATTGAAGTGAATTAAGACGCTCCTTTTATGTGCATCTTGCGAGATGTAAATATTTTTAAGTGTGTAGAACTGCTCACCAAAAAAATGCATAACTTTCAACATTTGCTAAAAATGTTTTTGCCTTTCTCATTCACTCTAAAATTCGTCAATCTAATCCCGACCCGGAGGGCCGAGTGTCATATGCCAATCGACTGAGTTCGTCGAGATCGGAAAATGTCTGTGTGTGTATGTATGTGTGTGTATGTGTGTATGTGGAAAAAAATGTGACCTCTGTTTCTTAGAGATGGCTGAACCGATTTGCACAAAGTTAGTCTCAAATGAACGATACAACCTTCCCATCGGCTGCTATTGAATTTTTTATTAATTGGACTTCCGGTTCCGGTGTTACGAGTTGAAGAGTGCAATCACACAGCAAATTCCCATATAAACTGAAATGAAAAATTTTCAAAATCAAATTTGTATTTTTGATGCCAAATGACTTTAAAATGCATGAAACATTGAGATGTTTGACAAAAATTGGCTTCTTTGGACTTTGGTACATTTTTGCCTTTCTCATATAGAAAGGTAATGCAATCACTCCAAAAATCGTCAATCATACCGGCCTGGAGGAAGTATGCAGTGAGGGGTTGCTACTTTAAAATTAAAACTAGTTTAAAATTTCTTAACAAGTTGAAAATTTTTGGCAGGACCTGGACCTCCCGGATCCTTCTCCATGATCCGCCGCTGGTTTCAAGCGATGATTCAGTATCACATAGTGTTTCAAGATCGTGGCTGTCGATCCATTGTATGTATGTGCAAATCGTACTGAACATGTAATATTCATTTCCACCATTGTATTGAACATAATCAGCCATGGAATCGTAGTCCTGACAAATGAGACAAGCACAATTGCACCACTAGGTGGATTAAAACAGGTTTTTATTTTAGGAATGCGTCGAGTTGAGACGAAAACGTAATATGATTATTAACTAGGATAACACTTTCCGAATGTAGAGAGAAATTTATGAAAAATGACGATTTCCATTCGATTCTAGCAGGTTCTGATCGATTTTGATGAGCATTTGATTTTTGTTGTATAGGTCAAATATTTAAAAACAGTAATTTAAGGTCAAGATAGCATCATTTTGAAACCGATAATTTCAGAGGTTTAGTATCTTTGATGAGTTTTACAAACGTTAAACAGCGCATCATTTGATAAAATACTTTTGACGGTATATCGTCCAAGAAGTATTTATGGTGAATTTTCTCAGGTTAATATTCATGACTACAATAAAGTCCCAACATATTCGCTAAAGACACGAGCTCTGATACTATTTTCTGAAAAATTAATTCTGCATAATTTTAAAACTTCAAAAATTACGGTTTCGGAATTATGCCGTTTGGACAGTAAGATCGATTTTCACCAAAACGAATTTCTGGCTACGCCGCTGATTTCAAGTAAGTAGAAACAAAATCGTTCTACACTCGTTCAAAAGAAACTTCTTCGAATGCTGAGGTATTATAACACATTGAAACCCCGATTTTATCAGCCAAATATGAACATATGTTTGATAGGCTCTAGCAGACGAACAAGACTGAATTCGAGTAAATCCTTTCTTGAGCATGTTTTCCTTATCATGAAGATATGCGAAATATTCGAAAATAAAAAGTTCATCATAATCAGAAATAGTTATCAGACTACATCTAGGGACGAGAAGAATATTTTAACAGCTTCAGTTTATTATAAAGAAAAAAAATTGCCCGATTTAGTCAATGTCCCCATTTTGTCAGCCTAAAATACACCATGAGACTGATAAAAATGGGTCTTTATTGTATGTATTATTCGCTGTGTTTCACATTAATAGGTACATTTCTTTTTTGGAGATTTTTTTATTGCATCGAACTACAACAATTATTAGGTAATTTTCAAGGGGTTTTTTTATAGACTTCTTCCAAAATTTGGCGAACCTATTCCAATTCGTATACCAATTAATTGGTATACTTAAGGGTTAATATGTTGCAGATAGAGAAAATACTGAAATTTTCAGCTTTTTTCCTACACAATATTACGAAAACTTATTGAACATTTTTTCCTAATAAGTTTGCGAAAATTATAAACTATTTGAAAAAATTCGATTTTTTTGGCTCAGTACAATATATAACCCCTTTAGGAAAATTCAGTTTTCCCACCACAATATAGATAGTTTATAAACAGAGCATTAACAATAATTCGTTGGTATGTCTATGTTTTGGGCCATTTTTTCGCTTTCCCATTGATTTGGTTTGAGATTTCTAGCACTGATGTTGTCCTATGCTGATATGAGCGATTCTCTGAGTCCTGCCACTATCCCATGTAGTATGTGTTATCAAAAACATCGCGAAGCATCAAGTTCTAAATGTTCTTAAACGATATAATATCCGAAGAGTGATAAGAGTTATAAGAAATGTCTCATCACACTGTTAGGTGGATTAAACACGTTTTTTCATTTTCATCCGAGTCATCAGTATTTGAAAAATATTCAATTTTATAAATCTCAAAAGTTCAAAATGTAATAACTTGAAAAAATATCATTTTTAGCCAAAACAAAAAAAAACGTGTCAATTATTTTTAGCTAAAAATGCAAGAAAAAAATTTGGAAGGAGTTAAAATTTTGGTTATTATTCTGACATTCCACGTCAACCGATATATATTGCGCAAATAATTGTGGTTCTAATTCTGGTTATCATTTTTATAGGTTTTTGCAAGACTAAATGTAGAAACTTGCATATGAATATGCGGTGTACAAGATGTTTAGATTTGTGTTATTGACGCGAGATTATAATAATCGGAACATTTCCGGATAAGATTCTGCAAAATAATGAACGTGCTTATGCGACATAACCTATGTTTCATCTTTCTGGTGGGTGATTTAAATCGGGTTTTTTTTGTTATTTGCTATAATCTCAGTCCCGAACTGAGGACCCCTTCGGGGGCAGCGACAAAGCATTATGCATGTCAGTTTTCTTTTCATTTTTCCGGAGTGAGAGACCAAGAAAGAAAAGACTTGGTTGTCGTCAAACGATTTTCTTTGGCTCACACCTAACACACTCACATGGCCGGCCTGCGAATTTCCCTCCTTCAAGGACGCTCGTTATCGACCGCCATTTGTTCTCGCTTTCCTTGCGTGCGATGGTGCGGTTGAAAGCATGAGAATGAACCACATACGTGGAAAAACAGCACCATTCAACGTCTTCTTTTTTGCGCAATTGTCATGTGCATGAAACGGGTTTATGATGAGCTGTCAAGCAATATCGGGCAATGGGTGAACATCAGAGCGGGAAAAAATAAAGTCAGAACATCAGCTGGTGACGTGCTCTCCGTTTGTGGATTATTATGGTGGTGATTATTTTTCAGGTGGGTCAATGGGTGGTGTGGTGCTGGGTGTTACTGTGCAGCTGTCACAAACAGGATGAAGTCCAATCATTTTTTTTCATACCTGTTGGAGGATTTACGTATAGTTTGAAAATTTCTAAATCATTGTATATGATTAGTAAGGAATGGGAATCCTAGGTGAGATGAAAGAGAAGAGAGTTGAAACAGTCCAATTACTAGGGAAGCAATAGAGTTGGGGATCTGGCAACAACGATTTTGGCTGCTAGATCCCTAACGGCATTGTTTCTCTGGTAATGGCACGGTTTCAACGCACCCCGAATTCCCTCTGCTGATTGTCCCTTACTTATAATCATCAGGATTAGACCCTGGCGCTAGCTTTATATGCAATGTGATCTCAAGAGGACACTGTGTTTCTATTAGGATCTTTCCTGTACGCCTGTACGAAAAACTGCTCGTGCAGCATGTGGCAGACGAGAAATTATCCATACCGAAACAATCTACATGAGAGTAATAATTAAATGTACAGTACACAAAAAATTGTACTTCGTATAACTTCAAAAGAAATGAAACGAAATGGCAATAATTAATCATGATTCATGGCCTGGAGCTTTAACAGGTAAGGTGCTGGTCTTAGAAGCCACTCGTATATTCGTACCTCGACCAGGGAGGCTTCGTAGTGTCATACATACATGCCACAGATGTGATGTGAGCTCCGAAAATTAGAAGGTTAAGTTCAGCAACGGAATGAAACGCCAAGGCATTGCTTTCACATTCCTTTGATCCTATGTTTCACCGTACCATCTGTAACTTTTCCTGCCAGTACATTTACTTTCTTCTGTAACTTTGATATCTTGGAATTGCCAAAATTGTTTCATGTGTTGTGTTTTATTCATTACTGTCGCATATTAAAGAAATGAACATGTTATACTGAGATTCATATATTTATCAACAACCCAAATGCACACACGGGACCGTTTCAAACTTTTCTACATAGATAACATCCAAATTTGGTTGCCGATAAAATCTGAGCGTTACCTTTCTCCACTTGCTTACAAATCCAAGAAAATATTTGCATTGTTAAATAAGTACCTCGCGAAAAGATAAAAAACAGTCTACCTCATATCCTGAGTTCATTGTAAGGTCACACACTAAAGTGTTACCTTTCTAGTATTCCAATTGTGGCAAACGATAATATCCCCCAGCCCACCTTCTTTCAATAAACCGGGTATCTGATAACCACACCACCCCCCACTCACGCACGGTGCACCGGAATACATATGTCCCACTCTTCTCCGTTTCCTGCGGCCAAGGCAACGGCGTCGAAAAGCAAGCGACACTTCCGCTTTCGGAAGGCAAAAAAAAACAACCTGCTGTCTGCTCATAAGAGGGACAACGAAGGAACGAAGAAAAAATATTAACGATTTTCGCTTCGAGAACCCCAAACCGGAAAATAACGTCCGGAATAAGTGATGCTATATGTTTCCTCCGAAACCCCACCACCCCTTAGTCGTTTTACAACGCGCTTCCATCAGCAGGCAGACATAACCTTCGTCAAGCGGAAAGGTGATAAAGACTGTGTTGGTTTTGAAGGAACAAAAAAAAACATATTCGCTGGGATTCCGAGTTGCTGTGGATTTCGAAGCCATACGGGGAACGGCAGAAATTGAATAACACATGTGTTTCTGCATACAAATTCGTCGACGACCGTTGTTTGTAAATAGATTGACCGGAAGTTTGTGCATTTTCTGGTTTGACCCTTCTGCTCGTAAATCAATTATCAGCTATTTGATTCGTTTCTGAGTTCTGAGGTAGCTGTCCTTTTGTCGTTTTGCTATTACTTTTGATTGATAGCTATTCCTACTAAAAGGTGAGTTTATAACCGGAATAGGGTTAATGAGTAGAAAACGGGAATCGATGTCTGGAACCATTTTAAAATTCTATATCGCTACTTCCGATTGAGTAATATTCTCTGTAACGTTAACGTTACAATTTAAATATGTTCGGATCAAGATTCACTAGTAGATGATGGAAATTGATGTTTGACGCCATTTTAGTTAGGTAACAGTATTGCTTAACTGAAGGTCGCTATCTTGTATTTCTAAATGAAATCACGCATCGATTTCCTTCATCTACTAGTCAATCCTGTTCCGGGAATATCAGGATTCACTTATCTTTCCGTTTGATCTATTCGTTTTACCTAGCATTCTTTGCAGTGGTTGCGCTTGTAGATCTGTAAGACCTATTCTCAAAGACGTTGATGTCATGAACCTCAAAGATTATAGAAAGAAAAGAATCATCCACATGTTAGTTATTACGCTTGTAGATTTAAAGTTCTGAATTTCAGAAATGTCTTTGATGTCGATAAATATCAGTTAAACTCAATACAACATTCTAATTTGTATGATGGCCCTCCATGAGTATATATCGCATCCATAAACGATCAAAAGACAAGTGGTAATGCTTGTAGGTACCGGAAAATCTAAGGTGCACCTGAAAATTTAATAAATAAATAAAACCATGCTCTACCTATTTACTTGTATTTTTTACTTTGTATTTTTTGAAGTGCCTTTACGAAACGAATTTCTATAAGAATGGGAAAAAACTTTTCTTTTAGGAATTCGATCCCAGTAACGAAGACTTTTTACATTTATTATGAAAGAAATGTGAAAAAAACTTTTAAGACTTCTTCCAGGGCTTATATAGCAATCGGCTCAGCTCGACCATTTGGGACAATGTGTGGGTGAACCGATCTTATCTAAGCTAGCTTCAAATGGAAGGCCTAACACTCCGACTGAGCACTTTTAATTTGCTTTGATTTTGATGTTTAGTTACTAAGATATGGATAATTGTGGACCAGTGTCTCTGGTTTTGTATTCTGCAGTTTTATCGTTGTTTTCATCGTTCGTATGCTTAGTTCTATATATCGTTTGAATGGTAGGACAAATAGCAAACTTTTCACCGAAAATAACTATGAGTAAATTTCTGAGGTGATGTATCTTGGTCAACCATTTTTTTGTCTCCGGTTGTAGGACACTTATGAAATCCTGCTAATTATCGAAAAAGCAGAAGTAAAATTAATGCAGAATCATAGTTTAATCTTTGTCAATATTCTGTGCCTCCAAAGAGCAATTGTTTGGTACTGAATGAATTTTCTAAAATCTTATGCATCCGACACATTCAAGTCAGTATAATAATGGACATTTATAGATGTTGTTCATACTACCACATTGCAAATGAACTAACTGCTTTCGTGCGTTGAAAGAGCTAGAGTTGAATTTCAAACATTTGCGTGTCAATTTGCTATACTATATTTCTCCTTAGTGGAGAAAAATTTGGGTAAAAACTTTTTCTTCACTAAGTAGAAAATAGTTTAAAACCACATTTGCACGTTAAAGGTACACAGCTATAATTAAATTAGTTACGGAATTTTCGTTTCGACTTCGTCTCATCAGAATCCGACACTGACTTAGTGACAGGATTAAGTTAGTGCCGGATAGACACTAACTCCAGAAACGGAGACACTAAATGTGTTCCTGAACAAACTCCTAGTCAAGCATTATGTCCCGCAAGAGAAGCAGTTGATTGTTAACCTGATGAGAACTAGTGAAATCAAAAATTTGAATTGGTATCAATTGATCCAGGCAAATCGTCTTCATCGGAAGATTAACTTCTCTTTGTTTGTTCATTTTGTCGGTGGTGTTTCTGGCTCGATGATTTTAATGGCTTGTAGAAAGACTGATATGAACACTGAAGAAGACTATACGTCGCAGTCGAAGTACTAGTATCTGTTGTTTGATTGTGGAATGCGGCTGCATTTCATTGTTCTTATAGTAGAATTAAACGGAAGACATCTGTCTTAAGAGGGATTTTTGCGGGCCTTTTGCTACTTGACGTGGTAAAACCAAAAAGTTCTAAAACCAACGAATTCACTGAAAAAATAGATGACCTGCGAAAAAATACACTTGAGTGCAACAAATCTGATCATTTTCAGTGATACAGATGCCATTTGCAGTGCTTTTAAGGAGATACATAACTGGGTACAAAAAGTGGCATACAAGCGGGCATGATGGCACTCTACTAGTGACATCACATTTTTCTTCCTATCAATGATTTTACAGAAATCTTTGTTATACGATAAACTATACCTCTAACAATTAGTTTGACCATTTTTCCTCACCACCTTTATTTATTTATATTCCAAGTAAAAGAAAACAAAAATTATTGCGGCTGTCTATCTAAAGCGCACCGCTTACCGTTGCATTGAATTTTTTTTCTCAGTGGATAATCATTATTTCCATAATATTTCAAAGGTTTTCTTCCATTTAATTCCATTACCCTTGAAGTATTACGTACATTCCACTAAGACCTCCGTTCACGTATATATTGTCATTTCCATTATTTACTTAACCTTCTGTTTGTGAGTTGTTGAGTCTGCCCTCTCCATCGCTTTTGCGTCGTTGTCGTCCATTTCGTTGTCGCTAGAGCAGTTTTGGTTTTCACTTATCGACGATTATTATTTGATCGGCTGTCTGTAGATAGACGCATTTTCTGTAGCAGTCTTGGCACATGATTTACCGGTTTGTGCCGTCTAATTGCAGAACTGGCACGCAGAAGTCGAAAGTCAAGTAAGAAGGAATAGATTGATTTGGTAGGATTCTTACCACCCTAACACCTTTCAGAATGTAGACTGTTTCTACAGGTGTCGTTCGCACCGAGTTCAACATCTTTGCATTTTGACGTAAATTTTTTAATGTACTCGGAGCTGGTGTGCGGTACCAAATCCTGTAAACATATTTTAGTTTTATTTTCGTTCATATATGGTCGGTGTTAAGTCAGACCGGCCTAAGTAGCAATTTATTGATAGCGAGAAAAACGAGTTTAAAGTTTGGATTGCAGCATCCTTTACATTGTAATTGGAAATTAATTTTCGCTATAATTCTTGCTTATTGCTACACATTTCAAATCTAGCAAAAGTCGAGTATAGCAGATTTATTTTTTATCCAGTGCTATCATTATCTAAATTCTCGATGTTTTGCGACTTAGTCAGGTCTGACTTATATATATACGGAGATTTTGGGTTTTAAGGTTGTGATATTCGACCTAGCGTTGCACGTTGTTCATCACTATAAAGCGTTTTGTCTCGAATAAACTATTAAACTAAACGTTGACAGTACCACATTACGAGTATGCTGTAGTTGGATATGGGCCACTTCCCTAGAATCAGGCTCCATGTTCACTTTTATTACTAATCGACCTCCCACTCTGTAGGTTTAACGGGACAACGAGACTACTATTTTCAATGAGTATAAGTAACGAAGCGACGCGGGTAAAATGTTATCATTGACATGGCTGTGAATTTTTTAGCTTCTGGTTTGTACGAAATCAGAAGGTAGACAGACTGTCCTCAAAGCTTCAACAAGTTGACAATTAATGCATCACCAATATTTTTTTCCGACGTGGTTTGGGTATTTCAAAGCTTGCTTGTATTAGACCATTCTTCGGTTTTTTCTACTATTATTATTGTTATTTTTTCCGACGGCAATTCCGGAAACCATTCTGCGACGTTTGTGCCTTTTCAGGTTCTGCTTTCTGTTAGACTTAATCACGCGTTTTATCAGATTCTGTTTTTAATCAACGACACTCGTCGCGAATTTGACATCGATTACTAGCTGCTTTATTCTAGTGTCCTTGATGAGTTCATCAACTTTTGACGTAGGACTACGTCTTTGTTTTCGATATGGGGGTACACTCTGCAAATTCTACAAAAATGGTATGTAACGAAAAGTGGTACAATTTTAAACGCATATAATTCAGCCATCTCACGATAAATTTTCAATTTTTTTGCACAAATCGCCCCGAAATACTTCTAAGAATAGATTCCAATAGATAAACCCAAAGATTTTTGATATCATAGCATTAAAAAATTAAATAATATACAACCTTGTCAAAATATCGCGCATTAACACACAGAAGATAGCGCTTCCCAAGCCTTGTACGACGGATTGGTGTACCTAGCGCGCAACGTTTCTACGACGTCATCATCGACTATTTAAAGAACGGACTTGGCCAGACACGCTCAGTTCCCTGTTGAACGGCTGGCGAAGCAGATCACTGCGCTCTGTTTTTTACAACCAGTGTAGCTGAGCTGGAAGTCCGTTACACTGGCTGTGGAGGGACGCTGCCCTGTGTCGTCCAACAGGCGACCGCTCCAACTGCTTCCTAAATGCCGCTGTAATGTTGCCAGTAAATTTTTGGTTTAACTAGCACATGTATTTGCTATTTGCGCTTGAAATTAAGTAATGTAGTGGTAGTAATAAGCTTCCCATTTTGGTTTAAACGCAAGGACAGTTTTTAAAACAGGATTTGATTAATTAGTTTAGCTCATCTAAGCAATTTTAAGCAATTTTTTTTCTGTAATTTAAAAGGAATTTTACGGAACTTGGTGAATTTGGCCCCACTTGCAACTGGTATAATCAACCTGCACAAAGTGTTGCATAACGCAGGACTGTTTTTTGGAACAAAATTATGTGTTATCATTCAGCCCTTCGCTATGCAAAATCACGATATTATGACAGATGGGCTAAGCGTGGCCGTTCCTTTCAATCGGGAAAGGCCGTGTAGAATTTTGGTGAAATGCGCTAATAGTGGTGGTACTAGTTGTCTCTTTTGTTCTACCCATCATCAGCGTTGACTCATTTTGCATTGTACGCTTGGGTTCAATGTTTGGCGTCAATGTGTTGGTAGGTAGGGGAACTGGCGGTAAAATGAACACGTTAAGCAAAGTCATTATTTTCTAACTAATAAGTGAATGAGATATTACAATCACCTTATGTTTCTTGTTAGACATGTTTTGTACATATCTGGTAAAAATACTTCGTCATAAACACATTTTTTCAAACATGATTCTTGATTTCTAAACATGTCCAAAAATGAGACATGTTTATAGCGAGTGGGTAAAATGAACATGTAGCGGTGTTAAAATGAACAGCTTCTGGTGACCTGCAAAATGTCCTGTATGTATGCAATGCGCAGTGTTGGAAAGCATTTTCCGATCAATGCTAATATCCCAACAAATCATGAGCTTTGCATACACACAGGTCATTTTGCAGGCAAAAAAAATTGTCACGGAAGAATTGAATTTTCATGACATAATATTAACCATTTTACAATCCTGTGACATCGAAACACATCTACAAACTTGGGGTTATCCATGGGTGTTTGAACTTTTAGGATCTGTTTGAGAGCAACTAGAAAGCTTGTTCTACACATGAGATATGATTATATTGTCTAAAATTTGATTTTTCTTCACCGGTCCGGGTGTTTTTTTCCCACACACTAAGTACTAAGAAAATAAATATTTTACATTAAGTAGTATAGTCCTACGTCTACAGTTCGTGCAACCTCATAGGGCTGCCCCTTGTAGTTTTTTTATCTTCTTCTCGGGCTCCATCGTTTTAGTCCTCCCATGCAGCAGCTCTTCGTGAAGTGTACTGCCGATGGTTTTTGCCTTTCTCATATAGAAAGGTTATGCAATCACTCTGAAAAACGTCAACCTAATCCCGGCCCGGAGGGCCGAGTGTCATATCCCATTCGACTCAGTTCGTCGAGATCGGAAAAAGTCTGTATGTGTGTGTATGTGTGTATGTATGTGTGTGTATGTGTGTGTGTATGTGTGTGTGTATGTATGTGCGTATGTGTCAAATAATGTCACTCATTTTTCTCAGAGATGGCTGGACCGATTTGCCCAAACTTAGTCTCAAATGAAAGGTGTAACCTTCCCATCGGCTGCTATTGAATTTTGGATCGATCGGAATTCTGGTTCCGGAATTACGGGTTTCAGAGTGCGGCCACACAGAAATTTCTCATAAAAACTATAGGAAAAATTAAAAATAGAATTTTTATTTTTGATGCTAAATGTATTCAAGGTGCATAAAACGTCGAGATTTGATGCAAATACGAAAAAAATTTGACGAAGATTCACTTTTTTGGATTTTGCACATTTTTGCCTTTCTCATATAGAAAGGTTATGCAATCACTCTGAAAAACGTCAACCTAATCCCGGGCCAAATTTTTTTTTCGACTCGCATAAGGTTTCTGGATTTTAACAGGGGCGTAGTTGATGGTTTACGGAGAGGGGTTACACCCCCCCTCTACTGTTCACTCTCCTCCTTTAAAAATCTCCTTAAATCACCCCTCAGACCACCACCTCATACCCCTCCCTTTCAACCCCATCATCTTTAAACCACCACTATATTACAAAGCATACCAATTTAAGCTGGGGAGTCGTTCGTTCATGGGACTTTCGCCCTCCTCACATACCCATCCTCGCATGACAAAATGAGTTAGCAAGCAGATAACATTGATCTAATTCTGATTAGGCTAATGGAGTATGATATTTTTTTGTTTCAAGTGTTTCACCGTCGACACGTAGCTCATCAAGTTCGTGGCTGGCATGCCATTGTGTATAAGTGCAAAGTGTACTAAGAATGTAATGGACATTTCCACAATTATGTTGAACATAAAAAGCCTCCGTGCCATAGTTTAGAGAAATGAGAAAGGCACAATTGCACCGCTAGGTGGATTAAAACAGGTTTTTTTTTCAAGTCATCAATGGAATTATCCTCTAAATCACCACACCAGGGCAGGGGCAAGATCTGTCCAAGACAAAAGGCAAGTGTCGTACTGCTGATACACTATACACAGGTAAAAGCCTTTTTAGAATATGTTCGTTCCAGATTGTGCGCTGTGTTAAGAACGAGTTTTGCTGTCACAGGAGTAGATCGCTTGCCACTTCAATAACTTTTTACCGAATTTTTCGTCTTTAGCAATCGAATGTTATCAGAACCTCAAGCTCTAGTGCTGTGTTTTTTTTAAATTATAGGCCTGATAATAAACTGGTATTAAAGTTTACACAGAACCATTGAACACTAAAATATTTCGTTACGGCTCGCTGGCTACTCATTTTTGGGCTATTATCTACTTTCTTGTTCATTTTGGTTTTCTTTGTACCCTTGACGGCGCCGGTGGTTGAGTGGTAAGCGTGACCGCCACTCATTCCAATTTGCCTGTGTTCAATTCCAGCCGAGGTCGTTGAGATTTTTCTGAGGTGAAAAAATCAGTGGTCACGTCTTCCTTCGGAAGGGAAGTAAAGCCGTTGGCCCCGGTCTATGAAATTGGTGGATCGATATCTAGTCCAGATAGTGAAGTCACCTCTCTGGCGTCGGTAAAGAAGAAGTGATCCAACTTCTATACTCTTACTAACAAAAATATCCTCCTCCTGTGATACTTGTGGGGAGTGCGCAGTAGTATATACGGCCTCTAGCAAAAGCAAGTATCGGACTAACCATTCCTTCCCTTTCCTTCCGCGATCTACGTTCGGGCCTGGCCGGCGCCGGAATTGATCAATACTTTAGGATTACCAGGTGTTGCACATTGAAAGATGTTTCGCTACTCCCAAGCAAAATTATCTACTTATTCTCTGTGCAACTTCAGCTAGTCCAGATCGATAACGGAGTAGTAGCCAGGGGTGGTCGCACAAGTTCAAGCTCATTTTGGTTTTCTTTGTACCCTCTAGGTCTATCGTTCCTTTTTTTCGATCTTTTGCATAGTTCCAATGCTAACATAAAATTGTGCAGCAATATCGTGAATATAAAACAGCCGTTTTAATGGCAAAATGCTTAGAAAAATGTGCCTTAAATACTACATCCGCAACGATAACAGGATACGCTCAAAACCTCCAATTACGAACTCGCTTTTATGTATCGAGCTCTTGTTTTAGAAACTAATTTCGTACAAAAGTTTGAACACGTACACTATAATATGAAGTTGAATACAATTTAACATATTCTTAGCTAAACGTTGCTAACAAAACATGAGTGTTTACGGAATGATGTTGACGAGTAGATGGCGGAATCGATGCCTGAAGCCATTTTGAAACTCAATATGGCAACTTCCGACTTAGATAATGTCTCTATAACTTTATCAGTGTGGGAATTTCCGGCATGGGGCTATCGAGTACATAACGGAAATCGATGTCTAAAACTATTTTGAAATCCTAAATGGCGATTTCCGGCTTAAATAAACTCTCAACAACATCAACATAATGGGCATTTTCGGAATAGGGTTGACGAGTGGATGACGGAAATCGGCATCTGAAGGCATTTTGAAATTCAAGATGGCGACTTCGGTTTAGATAAAGTCTCTGTTACCTCAACAATATGGGTATTTTTGGAATGGAACAATTGTAGAGTAGACATAGATGTAGACGAATTTCACGCAACCTCGAACAAATGTTGGCAGCACCCTCTCCGATTTGAATGAAACTTTCTGTACATGGGAACTTTGTCACAAAAAGCCACTTTGCATACTTTGTTTTTTTTCCAAAAATGATCTAGACTGTCTTTTGAAAAGGGTCAAACTTTTTCTATCATTTTCTTTTTTCAAATGGCTATGGTATAAAAATGACAAATCCTACAAAAAATGTCGTTGGGGTGATTTTCACAAAATTAGTCAAATTTTTGAATAAAAATATTGAAAAAAAAATTTCATCGACTTCTACACTGAAAAAAAATCCATTTAAAAAATGTAAACCATCTTTGATTTGGATGAAATTTTGTTCCAAGATAGGTATTTATGTTCCCTAACTACCGTTAAAATTCAAGTTGGGCACTTTTAAGGAAAAAGTTATTAGAAAAATACTTTTCCTTGTTCAAACTAATTTTTTTTTCAATGTATTTTTATTGAAAACTGAACCAATGAAAGTCATAATCATCTCAGAATCCAATTTCCCAACTGCTAGTTGCTCGATACATGCAAAAAGTATCAGTAACGAATTTGGTATAGCATGTCAGACTGTTAGTCCGAAGGGATTCGTTTAACGGAGATCTGGTACTGGAATACTTAGCGCACGACCAGACAACATGTTTAATATCGCGATAACCGCCACCACAAGCGCAAAAAACCTCTCTCCACGACCTCAATACGCCGGAGGTAGGCCTTCTACGTATAGTGATTGTACATGACCTGAGATATTACCCGAATGAAGTCATCCCCCTCATCCATTCTCTTGGACCAAGGTTTGCTGATACCTTTGGGATTCCTAAACTTCCATCGCTCCACGAAATTTGGCAATTTTCGAGTGTACTTTGAGAAACAAACTACTAATGCCAAAATGTTCACCTTCTCATTATCATTCTAATCCAAGTGTCCGCCTTCTCATTTCCCGGAATGGTGCACTGCAAAAAATTCAAACTAAGGTAATCTGCTCTGATTTTCAGATAAAGTTCTCAAAAGTTCCCAATTTTTCCCCAAGAAATACAAAGAGTGCTTTCCATGCACCATCAAACGGAGAGCCTCCTGTAACTGTAACGACGTGGGCATGGTCGTTGATAGGTAAATATAAAAGTATCAGTTTTGTGGGGAGAATGTTGCAGCACAGCCTCTTTTATGACTGCACTCACCACTACTGTCATAATAATTAGCATAAAAGCGATGCCTAGCTGTCATCATATGACGAACGTTCCGTGTATTTCAATCACAGCATGAATCGATTACACAACGTAGTCCCTAGCCACCAGACGAAACATTGTTTCTCTGATGATCTGTCCGTTAATTCGTCGACGGACTGGTGCCAATAATCGCGTTTTTATGTTTTCATCAGGTTTTTGATTTGTATTTGTAGCGTCGCGTAAATTGGAAAAAGTTCGGGCGATCCGACGACAAAAAGTCCCTTTCGCGTATAATTCTAAGCAATCTTTGACCACCACGAGGTAGGAAACTGTTCACGGTTGTTAACGTCGAGTACTCATTTCATCTAACCTTTAATCGTAATGCAAATGCATTGTGTAAAACCTGGGGGAAAATGTAGGGACTGAAATATAAGGACACTTGGGGTTTTTTATGTCCCATGTGAAAATTCCTGCTAGTTTCTAAGTTTACCGAGACCAGGAACCCCTTACTTCAGTTTTGAAAGAGCACTCTTCAAGAAACAATCGAAGGCCTTTACGAGGAAGCTTAGGAGAGAAAACTGATTTTCCTCTTTTGCAAATTTATTGGCACATTAGGAGATGTTCCCACAATGGGATGGTCAGACTCTCGCTCTTTAATGTACAAGGAAACGAAGAAATTAGTCGTGGTCGGTGGCGTAGCGCTCTTTTGCATTATCGGAGCGTTTCTTAAAAGAATGTTTATATGCATTTTCCACAGCGCGCCTTGTTTCTACAATAAGTCGCTATATGTCCAATTGTTTACAACAACGGAAGTTCATGCCTCGCGGCACAAAAAGGCGAACAGGTAGACTAGCCCCGCCCAAAAGCTCAAAGTTTGGAAGAGCAGATTCGGCGGAAGGTTCGAAATGAGGCTGGTGGAAAATAAGTTGTTTTCAAAGACTCCTTGATTTTTTTTCCTGAACGCAATTGCTTACGAACCAGAATTTTTTTTCAGAAACAAAGGGTTCTTGAAGGAGCGATCCCCATACTCCGCAACTAAGGCCCCTGTTGGAGACTACACCATCAACCTTTACTTCCCGGGCGGGTACATAGACAAGATACTTCTTCGTACACGGCCAAGTGGTATTTAGGTAATCTCGCATACATCGATGATGTTAAATGGCTCATCTTTGCCCTCATCCAAGTTTGTTATGAATATTTACCAAACTCGTTACTGATACTTTTTACAAGTATCAGGCAACTAGCAGTTGGGAAATCGGATTCTAAGATGATTAGGGCTTTCATTGGTTTAGTTTTCGATAAAAAATACACTGAAAAAATAAATTCGGTTTGGACAAGGAAAAGTTTTTTTAAATAACTTTTTTTTCTTAAAAGTGCCCAACTTGAATTTTTGACGGTATGTAGGGAACATAATTACCTATCTTGGAACAAATCAAAGATGATTTTTTTTTGTAAATCGACTTTAAATTTTTAAAATCGATTTTTTTCAGTGTAGGTGTCCACGAAGAATTTTTTTCAATATTTTTTTTAAATTTGACTAATTTTGTGAAAATCACTCCTACAATATTTTTTGTAGGATTTGTCATTTTTAGACTATAGCCATTTGAAAAAAAAAATGGTTAAAAAAGTTTGACTCTTTTCAAAAGACAGTCTGTCTAGATCATTTTTGAAAAAAAAAACTATGTATCCAAAGTGGCTTTTTATTCTCACGTACAGAAAGTTTTATTAAAATCTGAGAGTGTGCTGCCAACTCGGAATACGATTTAGTGCGAAATTCGTCATTAGTATTAGACATTTCTCATTGATCATTCTAGATTTTATACAAAACAATAAGAGTATGTGATACGCTTTAAAAAATAAGTAAAATAAGAATAATGTGCATCTTGATTAGTTATGAATTTACACCCTGAAGTGATATAAGTCATTTTGAATTATTAGATTCGAAAGAATTATGTATCAATAAATTGAACTTTACAAATGAATGGTTAAGATGAACCTTTGTATAACTGGCGCCCTGACTCCTAAAATCATTTTTGCAGTGTTAAAGTTCAATTGTTTCAATTGTCTTTCTTTATCTACAACACCAAATACTTGCATTTATCATCAAACATTCAGTTGATTTTTTTCACTTTTATAACAAGGAACGGTTGGATTTGCATATTTTTAGCTTTTCGACTTTTTGAGTTTCAATCAGGTTCTGCTATCATTCAGCGCTCAATTCAGTAAAACGAAACAAACTTCGGTAGCCGGAGAAAAATTCGATATGTTTGTGGATTTAAGCAGGCTTATGTCTGGAATACGATGACGATGTTGCTAGTTCTTAATAATAAATCAACAATTTGTAGGATCAATACAAAATCTATAAAACTGATCTTCGCCAAAAGCGATTATACCTACAATAACAGAAACGACAATCGGTCCAGCAAACTTCCAACCTCTGATTTGTGGCACCTGTAAAGTGGTTCTCCCTATAGCCTGGCTATTTCTACAAAAGCCTTTCAGAATAGTAACGCGGAAAAGTGGACACCATTTGCGTTGCACTGCGAACTATCAGCTGATGAGTCACTCCCACAACCAGTTCGATGAATGACATGATGTACCGCACTATAGGCGGTCATGGTCGTTCTGAAGTGTTTTTATTTCATCCGAGCCACCGAGCTGTTAAACCCAGTTAGGTTAATTTTAGCACCGCACAACAGTGTGTATGTGACATCCGAATGATGCTTCAACATGCGGTAAGAGCTTTGCTAAAGTCGTCCATCGTGTTTGTTAACAATTTGCGGACTGTTGGGGGTTGTTGTAATTCAGTTTGTTTTACATGAAATTTTATTGATTATTTAAAATAGGTTTCTATCAGTACTTGGAACACTGGAAACACGCTAATCATCAGACATTTACTCTAGATGTTCACTTAAGTTATGAGACTGATTGAATCTAGCGTCTAACTGTCCCCAAGTTGGTGCTAATTACTGACGAGATTGTTTCGAAACACCAAATCCAACCTCATCTATGTTAGGTGTTATGCCCTCATGCAAAAATTGGTTTAATCCAATGAATGTTTTGCTCATTGGGGATGAAATATTACAAATAAAAACAAGTTTTTCCACTTCTTCGTTCAATTTATTGCAGTTACGTAGTTATTATGTCGGCATGGTTCAATGATTGAAATAGTTCCCTGACGTCAAGGTTTCCAATCAATTCTGAAATATTCTTACAATAGATAATCCAATTTGCCTAATGACCTAATGTCTTCAATCTGTACAAACACTGAGCCATCAATTACTCCCGATAGGAGGCGGGGACCGGAAACAGCTTCCTGTTTATCATTACTCCCAGTTAAATAACCCTACCCCTAAACAGACGGACCGAGATGAACTGTATGATTGATTGTGAGTGTTAAGCATACCATATCACAGTTCATTCAGCGTGTTGGCCTAGACACGAATGCGACAAAAAGGCCCTCAGCTCTGCCTGTCCAGTGTAGCCGTTGACTCCTTCCAGAACGTATGATATAGAATGTCGACGTCGATTCCTCATTCGATCCAATTCCAAACCCGAACGAACGAACGAACGAACGAACGAAAAGCAATGGATGTTTAATAGAGCGACATCTGTCGCCTGAATGGAGCCTGTTTTGTATGCAATCAGAGCGCCAGGATTTGCCATTTGCCAACGTGTTGTTGGGGCTTGACATCATCTTCCTAAGGGGGTGACACGTCGAAAGCTGCTCTGAATGCTGCCTTTGAGAACGACGACCCGTCCGTCCGTCTCAGACCAAACCAAACCGGTTGATCGAATCTCGTCCCAATATTGCACACAGTGCACTGCAGCTTTTTATTGTGCTTTTGTGCGGCCAAACAACCACAGACGCATACATATCCATAATAATGATCTGTCATCACCTGGGGGTACCTATACGTGGAAGGTGCTTGTCGAAAGTGCATTTCATTTGCTTCCATCGGCATCGGTTGTGAAATCCACATATCTTCAGGTGGGAAAGGCGGGGGCGAAATATATTGAATCGGCACTCGTGCGACGATGAAGGAGGTTAACTTTATAAAGGGGTGAGAAGCAGAACTTTCGAAGCTGCACCGGAAGAAAAATACTTTTGAGTGTGAATCCACAGGATCCTTAAGTTTCAAAAGGCTTTTCGATGTTTTAGGTTTTTACAATGGTATAGTTAGATTCCGTTCTACTACTCGATAATCATCCGGGTTATTATGTATGAGAAAAAACTGTCAATCGTGTTAGCGACAGAACACTAGTAAAGGCGGCACGAAAATAATAGATACTGCTCAGCCGACCAAGTATGAAAAGATTCTATGGATTTTTGAAGGCTCCTGAAGTTTTGAAAAATGAGCGTGATTTTAATTCTTGAATGTGTTTTTAATGCTTTTATACATTTTTACATTTCTTACCAAAATAGGATTCGCTCAAACTTTAAAAACCCTTCCCGAGGGCCGAGTTTTATATACCAATCCACTCAACTCGACAAATTGAGACAATGTCTGAATGGGTGTGTGTATGTATATTAGGCTGTCCAAAAAAAAAATCGATGCTCGAAAAGTCATGGTGCTCAACCCTATAAGATAAGCATATTTTAAGCACTAGAACAAATCAAGTTTCTAAAAAATCATTTAGAGGTTCCGCAAATGTGATTTATGAAAAATGGTCATTTTTGAGCAAAATAGGGTGTCCCAAAATGACATCATGTTAAAAAAGTCATTGGGCCCACTTCTTAAATGAAAGGTTAGAGTATTAGGACCACTTTCTTCTTCGGAGTGAATTTGCTAAAACGCTTCCTACTGGTGGCGAATTTTGATTTTTTGAAAAATGGGCCGATTTTGGATAAAATTTCAAATTTATGCCTGTTGAAGTCGTCCTGAACTGTCTTAGATTTTTTTCAGCATTTTTTATTTTTCTGGAGATCCAAACGGAGAAGTTTGGTTAGATAGTTTGTACAAATTTTGAATTAGACAATGAGCCATTAAAACTTAGCAAAAACCGAAATTTTTGGTGTTTTGCAGTATTTTTTCTTCAAAACTGGGTATCTACAAAATTTCAAAAGTACAGAGAACACTTTATATAGTTGAGTCGAACTCAGGGGCGTAATTTTGCTGAAGAAAGTGCATAGCTACGGCTAATGGGGTATGAGTTATTTAAGTTTTTGTTAGATAACCTTTGACATTTTTAGCAATTTATCAAAAGTAATGCTGTTCTAAAAAATTAATCATTTCAAATGTGCTTTGAATACACATTGTTTTTTCTAAAAATAGAAGGAAAATGATGAAAAATGACGTTTTCTATGCGTTTTCAGTATGACAGGATGAGGTTTAATGAGCATCTGATGATTTTTTTGTAACTTAAATTATAAAAATAATGATAACTTAGCTAATGACGTCAAGTCTCTAATTATATTTTGAAGAGTTAATTCTCCATAATTACTTCAAGGAGGCATCTTCAACAAAACAATTGTGTTAGAAGATGCGCTGTATTCTGTTGTAAAACTTTTTCGAGGATATTTGTCCCAAATTTGACTATTTCGCAATTATGTGATCTAAACAGTAAATATCAGTTTTTCAAAACTCACCTCACTCTTCTGCATTTTTCTCCACTTCAAAGTTCCTAACATGAAAATAAGACTTTATATACAAAATGTAAAAACGCCAATCAATTCAGCCTTCAAATATACGCTATAAGTTGCCATTAGCTCGACATATTTGTTTAATGTTAGTGATTTCCAAACCCGCTAGGTGGCTATTAGTATACAAAATAATTTAAAATGAAATCGTCAAATGCTCATAAACCGATTTTGATGTACTAGAGACAAGCGAAAAACGCCATTTTTCATTCATAAGCCCACTTAAGTTGTTTTATTTTGTAGATACCCAGTTTTGAAGAAAAAATACTGAAAAACACCAAAAATTTCACTTTTTACTTTTTACTTTTACTTTACACTTTTTTTTAAGTTTTAATGGCTCTGCCGCTCTTATAATTCAAAATTTGTACAACCTAACTAACCAAACTTCTCCGTTTGGATCTCCAGAAAAATAAAAAAAAGCTGAAAAAAAATTTAAGACAGTTCAGGACCACTTCAACAGGCATAAATTTGAAATTTTATCTAAAATCGGTCCAATTTTAAAAAAACTACAAGGGGCAGCCCTATGAGGTTGCACGAACTGTAGACGTAGGACTATACTACTTAATGTAAAATATTTATTTTCTTAGTACTTAGTGTGTGGGAAGAAACACCCGGACCGGTGAAGAAAAATCAAATTTTAGACAATATAATCACATCTCATGTATAGAACAAGCTTACTAGTTGCTCTTAAACAGATCCTAAAAGTTAAAACACCTATGGATAACCCCAAGCTTGTAGATGTGTTTCGATGCCACAGGATTGTAAAATGGTTAATATTACGTAATGAAAATTCAATTCTTCCGTGACAATTCTTTTTGCCTGCAAAATGCCCTGTGTGTATGCAAAGCTCATGATTTGTTGGGATATTAGCATTGATCGGAAAATGCTTTCCAACGCTGCGCATTGCATACATACAGGACATTTTACAGGTCACCAGAAGCTGTTCATTTTACCACCGCCACATGTTCATTTTACCCACTCGCTATACACATGTCTCATTTTTGGACATGTTTAGAAATCAAGAATCATGTTTGAAAAAATGTGTTTATGACGAAGTATTTTTACCAGATATGTACAAAACATGTCTAACAAGAAACATAAGGTGATTGTAATATCTCATTCACTTATTAGTTAGAAAATAATGACTTTGCTTAACGTGTTCACTTTACCGCCAGTTCCCCTACCTACCAACACATTCGCCCCAAACATTGAACCCAAGCGTACAATGCAAAATGAGTCAACGCTGATGATGATGGGTAGAGCGAAAGAGACAACTAGAACCACCACGACACTATTAGCGCATTTCACCAAAATTCCACGCGGCCTTTCTCGATTGAAAGGAACGGCCGCGCTTAGCCCTTTCTGTCATAATATCGTGATTTTGCATAGCGAAGGGCTGAATGATAACACATGTTGTTCCAAAAAAACAGCCCTGCATTATGCAACACTTTGTGCAGGTTGATTATACCAGTTGCAAGTGGGGCCAAATTCACCAAGTTCCGTAAAATTCCTTTTAAATTACAGAATTGATAAAATTGCTTAGATGAGCTAAACTAATTAATCAAATCCTGTTTTAAAAACTGTCCTTGCGTTTAAACCAAAATGGGAAGTTTATTACTACTTAATTCTAAGCGCAAATAGCAAATACATGTACTAGTTAAACCAAAAATTTACTGGCAACATTACAGCGGCATTTAGGAAGCAGTTGGAGTGGTCGCCTGTTGGACGACACAGGGTAGCGTCCCCCCACAGCCACTGTAACGGACTTCTAGCTCAGCTACACTGGCTGTAAAAAACACAGCGCAGTGATCTGCTTCGCCAGCCGTTCAACAGGGAACTGAGCGTGTCTGGCCAAGTCCGTTCTTTAAATAGTCGATGATGACGTCATTCATAGAAGCGTTGCGCGCTAGGTACACCAAACCGTCGTACAGGGCTTGGGAAGCGCTATCTTCTGTGTGTTAATGCGCGATATTTTGACAAGGTTGTATATTATTTAATTTTTTAATGCTATGATATCAAAAATCTTTGGGTTTATCTATTGGAATCTATTCTTAGAAGTATTTCGGGGCGATTCGCGCAAAAAATTTGAAAATTTATCGTGAGATGGCTGAATTATATGCGTTTAAAATTGGACCACTTTTCGTTACATACCATTTTTGTAGAATTTGCAGAGTGCACCCCCCATATCGAAAACAAAGACGTAGTCCTACGTCAAAAATCGAAATTCGCCACCAGTAGAAAGCGTTTTAGCAAACTCACTCCGAAGAAGAAAGCGGTCCTAATACCCTAACCTGTCATTTAAGAAGTGAGCCCGATGACTTTTTTAACATGATGTCATTTTGGGATACCCTAGTATATAAATGGTTTTCGCAACTTTTTCAAAGCCCAATTATTTTTAAAATACATATTTTTATTTTTTGTGAACCTTGGAGAATAAATCTCCTTTAAAAGTTTTTTACAAAAAGTCCTTATATTAATTATAGAACCTCTTAATCATGGCGAAAAAAATATTTTTTCGTTAATTTGGAAGAAAATCCACACAAAACGAATATCAATATTTTTTTTTCAATAAGCCAAAGGCATGTTTTGGAAAGTACTATTCATTGCAAAAAATTTCGTGTACAAATGTTGTGAAAATTCGGTCGAGGGGCTGAGATATAGCATTTTTAGTAAATGCTTTCGAACCATGTAGCGTAACTTGACCAGTGTAAGCATATTGGATGTCAAATTAAAAGGACTTTTCTCAATCTTGCAAAGCATTTTCAATTGTGGAATCTACCATCTTATTCTAAGGTAGTTATTGAGAGATTTTTGGGATTGTGCATGATCAACAACTTTTTCGAATAAGAAGTGATAACACCAATGATGCTATAATTTATGTAATATTCACGATTGATTTTATTTATTTATTAATGTGAATGTATGCTAAGTCTTGTAATAAAACAGTCAAATTGAAACCATTTCATATGTTATCGAATTTTGGGTGATAGTCAGTAATAATTCGTTTTTATCAGTGTCATTTTTAGAGCCATCTCGTAGAATTCTCCACATAAAGCTACTGTTCTTTCAGTACGATCATTACTGTTATTTAAGTTCGAACGAGAAAATACAGGAAAATGAAAATAGCAGTTTATTTCCTCATCGATTTTCGCCAAAAAAATTAGCTTATATAGTATTAGTACTACTGATTGAATTTAGTGAAGATTTAGCAAACGCAGTAGACAAAATTGAATTAATTTTAACCATTGTACAATCAATTTTATCATGGATGTCTGATTAGGCTAAATATTTTGCACCCACGATACCAGATTATGTTATCCAAACTTTACTTCAATATTTTGATACAACTTGTCTTTAACACAGATCAATCAGCACGGACTACCAAGAATCGTTTTAGGCATGTCAAAGTTTGCTCGGAAATCTTAAGCATGCTCGGAAAATATTTCAGTAATTATCGAACTGTACGATCATTAGCTTCTTGTGAAGAATTCAACAAAGATGGCTTAAAAAATGGTATTGATACAAACGAGTTATTACTAACTGTTACCATAACCGATTCGCCAGGAAAGTGTACAGGCCCTTTGAAAGCGTTAACCAAAGCGACGCTTTAAATAGTTGTCATCAGTACGGTTTGGCAGGAGGATGTTAGGTCGATCGTAGTGTCAAACAACGAGAAAACAATATTGCGAGATTGCGAATTATTTACGTGTTGCTAGTGAACCGAAACCTAAAACTAGTGAACTATACTAAAACTAAACCTATACTACATTATATCTTAATTGCTAAAAGCTAAGCTTAACCTATAAGTAAGTGAAAAATTAAAATCTTTGTATCTAGAAAACCTTAAACTAATAGTTACCTAACTAGGTGGGCGAACCACGTTGGATTGAAGACCAAGTGTCGATTGCCAAGAAGGCCACTATACATTGTATTTGCGTGAGTTGAAAACAGACCGTAGTTTCGATTATATCAACAATGAATTTATTATAATTTGATTGATTGTAATTACAGTTAATTTCACACACTTCGAGTTGGATTGCTGATCCTTAAAATTACTTGGGAGAAGAACACTAAATTGTAAGGTACACACATTAAAATCATAACCTTAAACTAATTTTGATGATTTCAGCTTGAGCTGACAAATAAATTGCTGCTAACAGAAAGTGATACTTCTTGTTTATCTTAACACTAACTATCGCCAAAAACAGAAATGGCCAAAATAAATCCCCTAAAGCTTCAATCATGCCGTATGTATTTGATAACATACACACCTAGAAAAAATAGTGTAAATTTACGTCTCCTGACCATGACATATACGAGCATCGAAAATGACACAGTTTTACGTTTCATTTTAATTTTACATGTCGTTGAATTTTGCGAGCCACGTAATTTTACTCCACATGCCACATGTTTGTTTAAAATGTTGAAGAGTGTAACTTTATGGCACTGCGCATGGAAAGTATATCTTTTGTGTAAAATTAAACAGAAGACGGTTATATTTCGTCATTTCATCAATTACGGTTTGTTAGATTGTGGCAAGTTTGGAATTACGTCAATGATAAAATTAAGATTTTTTTGGTGTGTATCAAACAGTTTCATAAATCTCGCAATAACTACCTTAGAATAAGTTGGTAGATCCCACATATGAAAATGTTTTGTAAGATTTCCTCTTTATTTGACATCCAATATGCCTACACCGGTTAAGTTACCTTTTTATTTGACATCCAATATGCATACACCGGTTAAGTTACGGTTAAGATATTGATCAATTAAAAAATATAGCAAATTTTCATGATTTGAAAGCATTTACAAAAAATGTTATATCTCAGCCCCTCGACCGAATTTTCACAACATTTGTTCACGGAAATTTTTACAATGAATAGTACTTTCCAAAACATGCCTTTGGTTTCATTGAAAAAAAAATTATTGACATTCGTTTTGTGTGGATTTTCTTCAAAATTCGCCAAAAAATATTTTTTTCGCCATGATTGAGAGGTTCTATAATTAATATAAGGACTTTTTGTAAAAAAAATCGGTTTATGAACGGCATAAATAATAAAATGTTATATTTTCATTCCTCAGCAATTTTCAATCACTAAAAATGAGACCGTTACATGAAGATTTCTGTTTTACTGGTGTTTTAGGGGCGAAACCTAACCGATTTAAAATATCGGGGTATGAAAATATGAATTTGATTCCGGATTTGTAAATTTACTTAACCCTAGAACGGTTTCGTACTTTTCTCAATACGTAAATGGTTTTGTGGGGTATATTCGTACCCCAGAACCAAAATTGCTCTAATATGCCTAATTTTTATTGAATTTATAATTAAATTGGATAGTTTTATTCTAAAATCATTCGTAAAGTATTCTATTCAAAAATATTCATGTTTTGTCTATTTTATTATGTATTATTTACTTTTTTATAGAACAAGTCTTTAAAATGCGTTAAAATTCCCCTTTTTTAATATTGCTATTGCTAACCTATTTTGACCATCTTTACGGCGTTGTGATGATTATTAAATTGTCTTTTGAATAAATAAAACCGCCAATGCAAACAGTAAAAATACCTCAATGTGCAGTACCACAGATAACACAGGAAGGCGTCGCACAGTGGGACCAATCCAAAAAAGGTAGGACAAAACCTATATGAGGCCTTAGATGTCATTTTTGAGCCAGCATTTCTTTGTAGGATATATTCAAAATATTATCTTTCAACTTTTTAAAAAGAAAATTTTTTGTTTGGACTAAAGTAGAGCAAAAAAAAATTTTCAAGAAATTTTTCTAGAAGGTCGATGTCTTCGACAAAGTTGTAGAACATTATATTTTGAATAACTTCTTCTAAGATACCACAGACATCAGACCTCATTTTTGAGGCAAAATTGTTGTTTTTTTGTAAATATGACCAAAAATCAGTTTTTTGACTTTCTCATGCTAAAAACCTCAACTGATTGATTTAATACATTCTATAAACTTGCTGGTATCACTAAAATACAACTTTTTGTTGAAGGAACTAATAACGTAAAATCGATTTTTTGGTTTCTAAAACTATTTTTCATATAAATTTGCTGTATTTTCATTAAAGATTTTTGTTTTTTGTGCACTTTTGTGCAGCCAAACTTTGGCTATTCCGATACTATATTATTCCTAGAATACATTTAATATTACATGGAAACAGGATATAGTTGGACGCTTTGTTTGGGTTACCATTCATGTACGACGGTTTATAACATAAAATGTGTTTATATTATTTTTAATTTATATACATTATTAACTATTCCCAAAATCTTATAATACGCGCGCACCTACCAGCATATAGAACATATTGAGATAATGAATTACGGTTACAATACGGAAAAATGAAAAAAATATAAATTTTGAAGTTATACTGCCAAAGAACAACGATTGCGGCCAAAAAAATAAATCTACACTATGTATATGGTATTTTCAACAAAATTATTCCAAACACAATATTTGGCAACTTTGCTGTAAATCTGAACCATTTAAACAAAATTTGATTTTTTTAGTCCGGGATTTTTACTTTAGTTTAACCAATAAGGTTAGTTCTACAAATTCATAAAAGTTGAACAATACCTATTTGAGGCTTTAGATATTATAGAACCTTGGCGTCTTTGGAAAAAATATTCGCAATATTATTCAAACATTTCTATTTTTTTAGATGGTTGAGGACTTCAGCAAAGTTGTATAATGTTCAATTTCGAATATTTTTGTTGAAAGTATCTTACACATACTGTCGATTTATTTTTTAAGCCGAAATCGTTGTTCTTTGGTAGTTTAATTACAAAATTTGTATTTTTCTTAACTTTTACATGTTGTAACCGCAATTGATCAACTCAATATGTTCTACACGCTTGTAAGTGGGATTTTGGGAATAGCTAATAATGTATTTAAATTAAAAATAATATAAACACATTTCATGTTATAAACTGCCGTTCATGAATGGTCACCCACGCAATGCGTCTAACTATATCCTGTTTCCATGTAATATTAAATGTATTCTAGGAATAATGGAGTATTGGAATAGACAAAGTTTGGCTGCCCAAAAGTTCCCCAAAAAACAGAAATCTTTGATGAAAATACAGCAAATTTATATGAAAAATAGTTTTAGAAGCCAAAAAATTGATTTTACGTTATTAGTTCCTTCAACAAAAAGTTGTATTTTAGTGATACGTGCAAGTTTGTAGAACATATTGAATTAATCAATTGAGGTTTTTAGCATGGTAAAGTCGAAAAACTGATTTTTAGTCATATTTACAAAAAACAACAATTTTGCCTCAAAAATGAGATCTGATATCTGTAGTATCTTAGAAGAAGTTATTTAAAACATAATGTTCTACAACTTTGTCGAAGACATCGACCCTCTAAAAAATTTTTTTGAATAAAAATTTTGCTCAGGTACTCTACTTTAGTCCAAACAAAAAATTTTCTATCTAAAAAGTTGCAGAATAATATTGTGAACATATCCTAAGAAGAAATGCTGGCTCGTAAATGACATCTAAGGCCTCAAATAGGTTTTGTCCCACATTTTTTGGATTGGTCCCACTGTGCGTCGGAGGCACATGTAGAGTCGGTGCATTGTACGTGTATAGTGAGCGCATTTTCTAGTTACTTTGCTATAGTAGCTTTATTATATCAAATAACAGATTCTACTGTTCAGCAATGTTGAAGCTCATACGATTTTACATAAATTCGTCGCTCACTATGTATCGATATTTTGCTTATAAACGAAGATATAATAAATTTTCCGAATTAGGTGCACGTTACAAAATACTAGCGTAAACGGTTTTGTGGGGTACATTTGTATCCCAGACAAACTTTATTCGGGCACTGCACAGTGGCTCAAAACAGCGTTTTGAGGTATTTAATTCGTTGGAGTCAAAACTGTTCATATTAGCGATTTTACATATTCTACAATGTTTTTGTGTGTAAAAAGCGCCATCTTTTGGCAATATTTTTTTTTAATTGATCATAGTAGGCCATAGAAAATTTAACCCTTGAACCGAAAGAGATAGCGCTTGGCTGTCTTCTTGTTGTAGAGGAGAGTATTTATATAAATTTTGCAGAAGACATGTTGTCTCTGTCAGTCATAGTGATCGAGTTATGAGAAGTTCTCTATGATGAACTCCATTACTTTCATTACCTATTTTCACTTATAACTTTTTTATTTATGATTTTTCGCGTTAACATTGTTCTAAGGTATTTTTTATCATCAAAAACACACAACTTTTCCGAAGAGACCAGATAGCTGTGAATGCTGTGTAAAGACTTATAGCTGATTTTGGTTTAATTTTGGCCTGTTTTCGAACCCGTGTAGCTTCACTATCGGCAAAAATTGTAATTATACTATCAATTATTCTGATAGGACTGGGTTTCATCTATAAAACGAAGGTAAAATTGTTTGTCCATAGGCACCCGTTCAAAAGTTATACACTTTTGAAAACTTTATGTCTGGCCCTCCTGAAGTCGCGTGAATGGCTCACTGAACGAGTAGGCGCTGGTGTTCAAAGACGCTTTCGCTTGATTTCCGCAGTGACGCGCACTCTGTGTACTAGCGCGTCTGCCGGAAGGTTAACAGTGGTATTGAATGATTTTCCAATGGGTGATACACAATTTCATCTCGGCCCGGTTTAACGAGAAAAGAACTGGATGGTTTACCTGAAATTTCCCGCTTGCTAGTATTTTTTTCAAAAAAGATTTGAAATTGATATCCGTATTCGTATCCCGGGGTGACTTTGATAGCCTGTATGTTCACCCTCATTAAGTTCCTGTTATCAGTCTTTTCCATGAAAATCTACCTTTAAAGAAGTTCTGAGTTCTGATATTCATTGTTAAATAGTTGTCAATTTTAATTGCATAAATATCTCAAAGTACCACAATATTCGAGTGACCAAAATTCGTAAAATTAGAGTCCAATTAGAATAAAAGAATCTGAGAACGTATTCAACCGCCAAATTAGTTTTATTTCAGTGATTTATCAATTAACAAAAAGATTAGGTTATTTTAACACATTGGAGAGCTTCAACAAATTTGAAATAATGCCGATCTAATCTCACAAAAATAATTAACAAGCTCTTAGAAATGAATTGAGGACATCTGATACTGAAGAGAAATAAAAACACGCTTGAAATTCAATACCTTTACTAAAATTTAAGACTTGTTTGTTATATAGAACCTACTGAAAAATTAGTTAAAGTAAAATTTTGGTTTTTGTAAGTTTTTGTGCACAAAAGTCGGACAATATTTACAGAAAGTAAAACGATTTGTGATAAGTAATAATAAAGGTAAAATAAATTATCTACGAAAAAAGTATCGAGTAATCAAAGCCAACCCGGTCTACGGTATTTCTCAAAAATTTATATGAAGCTCACATCAAAGTGATATTTTTCCCAGAATTAATGTATTTGACCCTTGGGTTAAGCATTGCGTTTTGTCGTGCAGGAGATGTTGGATGGCATAGTATTATCACAAAAACTGCACCTAGTAGTGAGATAACAGATGTATCATATGTTTTATATTCATATTATACTCATGAAGCTCCGAGAGAAACATTATTTATGAATGAACGTGTTCACTGGGAAACAGACAGAGAAAGAATGACCGGAACAGTAGGAATGAAGAAACGGTAAAAATTCACCTTTTATTGGAAACACTGAGAAAAGACAGCAATCGAAACTGCGATCTCCCAGTCTCTAGTTGGGTGCGTTAACCACTCCGCCATCGAGGAACTTTGATGATGTAATCACATATTCCCAACAGTATCGTGATCCCCGCCGCAGCTTCCAATACCTCCTAATTGACCCATCGACCCCCCCATGTCTCCTATAAGCTGATCGTCACCTCTCCCTTTCATCGATCGGGCCAAAGCTTTCTCGTTATCTATTTTTAGGTTCAGTGGACTGCACTCAGGCTTGCGATATTTATTATCACTGTTTGCCTCCTTAGCTAACTCAGTCGCCACCAGACTTTGGCAGTGAATAGAGCTATGGGGGGCATGTTAATGTCTGTCATCAAAGTCTATCGACAAATGCTAACGACAAATCCAGCCGTTGATGGAATTTATATATTCATTTTTTGGACGTGAGTCTTTGTTTTTTACTTTTTCAAGGATTTTATGAACGATGAGAGGGAGAGGTGACGATCTGCTTATAGGAGACATTGGGGGTCGATGGGTCAATTGGGAGGTATTGGAGGCTGCGGCAGCGATCACGATACTGTTGGGAATATGTGATAGCATCATCAAAGTTCCTCGATGGCGGAGTGGTTAACGCAATTAACTAGAGACTGGGAGATCGCAGGTTCGATTTCTGCTTGAGGACATATCTTTTCTCAGTGATTCCAATAAAAGCTGAATTTTCACCGTTTCTTTAATCTGACATATTTGTTACTATCTAAACTAGTTTGGGGCCATCTATATACCACGTGGAAAATTTAGGGAAGGATAGGGGTCACGAGAAAGACCACGCTTGTCCATGGGGAGTGGGGTGCACAGTGGTCCCCCCACAGGTCATTAATACAAAAAATATATTTCGGTAAAAGTGTGTTTTTATCTCGCGATTATATTGTTATGGATGTATGTTTTATTGTTTCAAATTTAATATTGGCAAAAATGAACTGATTTTCTTAGTATATGGAAAAATGCATGGGATGGTTGGTTATTTACCGATAAGCTAAATATTATTAATAATCGATTGCTCGTCTAAATTTTGTTTCTGTCAAACTGTACTTATCAATATTAGTGTTTTTATCAGACAACGTTGCTATTAGTTGCATATTGAACGATAATTATCGTGTTTTGGTGAATATGGAGCTCAAAAAAATGAGTATGTTTGTATACGTATTCGAAGAGTTTAACGAAAAATATTGAACTTGGCTTTAACTAACTTTTTCCCTCGATTTCCCTCGCGAATTATTCTATAAAATAGTCTTTAGACTATTCAGTTAAACCAGGCTTCAGCTACGCAAGTCTGCACCCAGAACGCCTAGAGAATCTAAGATGTTGTATATGTTTGACAAGATAATACAAGACGAAAAAACTTATTTCCCATTTTGAAGTTATTTTATTATTACTTCATATCTTGAAATTATATAGCTTAGTTATTATTTTCCCAATTTTTTTACAACTTAAGTTACATTAATTTATTGGACTTTATATTCACGAAGACTACTTTTAGGGAAAAATTCACAAATATTTTCAAATTTTGTCGTGAGCTTGCTATTTTAATCACGAACATCATCATAACATTACAAAATTAAAGATCGGTCTGTGAATTGGTTCATAAGGTATCATGCTCACTGCTAACGATATCACAATATTTACGTTCGAGCACAAAAGCTGCAGTTTCGAAAATTTTCAATGAAAAATCATGATCTTTTTTACAAGCACATCAATACATGTACAAATTGATTTTCAAAAAAAATTTCGGGGAAATAATAATAATAATTAAATGTGAATGTTTAGTGTAATAAGAAAGGCTATATCACACTGTTAATCAATTTTTTAATATGAAATTCGGATTCAGAGACCCAAAATTCATTAAAGAAATGTAGTTTTGTATAGATATTTGCATTGCATATATTTATGACCGCCTCTCCTAAGGAATGGAACCACTGTGGGGTGGTGGCATTGGCAATGTCCACGTGGATTTTCCATTATATTTTTGTCTTTTATAAGAAAATAAAATAAATTTGTATCGCGTGGTGTGAGCGCCTACCTTCAAATATTTTTAAGATTTTGAAATAGTCAAAGTGCTTATAACAGCATAGTGTGTGATGGCAACTATCATCCAAAAAAATCAAGCGAAAAAAAAACCGAGAAATATTAATTTCTGTCTGAATCATTTGATTCAATCTTCTTTGACTTAGTCAATTGTTAGTAAAATTGTTTATTTTATGTTATTATGATGAATGTTTAAAAAGGAAATATAAAATATAAGACTGTCGTTCAGAAATGGGATATTTCCTTCTTCGCTATAGTAGTCAAACATATAGGAAAAATTTCTGAAAACCCATTATTATTAAACGAAAAAAATTGGAAAGGCAACATGGAGGATGTAGGGGTACAAAACGGTTTAAAACGAAGGTTTTTTGTCCACGTGTTGTGTGAGCGGCCCATTCGATGTGTTCGAAGTTATTATGTAGGTTTCGGAAGACAAAACTATTTTTGTCTGCTGTTTTCCTAAAAAGAGTTTTTGCATTTTAGTAAACAAGAGGGTCACACACAGTAACAAATTTAATACACAAATGTAATATGTATTTGGCAAAGAGAATATTTCAAATCCTGCTATCCCCCTGGAGATCGAGGAACATCCCTTCGAAACGTTGCACTATAAGAAGGTATTTGACAAAAAAAAACAAATAGTACTTTAACTCCAATTTAATTCAATACTATACTGAGTGTTTATATATACTATAATTTAGCAAATGCTTGGGTATCTCAGAACAATATTCGACTCAACTGGGTAATACTTATTTTTGAAGATAAAAATTTGGACAACAGACATTCCAAGTGCGTTTTTTAAACTTTTCGTATCTGTATTGAATTTTGAATGAAACATATATTCAAATATGTCATTTGAAAACAAAGATAACACGAAGCTACAGTGATTTTGTTCTTTCCACGTGACCTAGTACAGATCTCATCAAATGCAATACGTATGAAAAATTTTGTGTTCCCTCAAAACCTTGAAAACTATTTTTAGGAGTTTTCGGCGCTAATATTTCTTTAACGGTGTCATTTTCCAACCGATTTTTAATTGATTTGGTATTATGGAAAAAATGCCTTTCCAACAGTAATCTTCTAGAGAAGTATCTTCGAATCATGGAGATCCATAAACCGAACACAACTGCAAAGTTTCGTTCGAATTGGCGATGAGCATATTTTTTAAGTTTTGATTGTTGAGGTTTTAACCTTAAGATTATTCGCCTCTTTTCTTCTGGTGGAAAAAATCTCTTAACAAAAATTTCTAACCCTATGTGCGGGATTGGAAATCGAACTCAGTTGAGCTGAGTATAAGGCAATTGATTTACCAAGTACGCTACACTCGCCCCCTCAATTTGTTTTTTTTTTTACTATTTTATTTCACATAGATTTTGCTATGTGTGGAAAAAGTAATAAATATTCATTTCGTTTATCAATTTCGAGAGTACCGAAGTTTAGCCTTTGTTTAATTTGTTTCAATTTATTTGTTCCAAAAACGATAATTGTTGTATTTTTATAACTCTGCTATCGTTTCCTGAGCACAACCATATCTATTTTTTACCTTTATTCTATCTTTCCTCCACTATATCCCACCGTGAAAGCATCATCTCACATGATCACGAATGGAATGGAAGAAATAGAACTTGTTGTTTTGTCATTCACAATAGCTAGGGTAAATAGATGTGATATGTCCCCATGAAGATAAAATCGCTCTATTACAAGGTCGCACTACTACTTTGATGTTTTGCTACATTGGTTGGAAATTAATCACAGTTTATATTCGGCTTAAAAACATACAAACAAAAATGTTTTGCTGTCAGTTTAAACGCTTGATGCTTGATTAGAGTTTTCAAGCAGTTTTAACCGTTATGTATCCGACGCGGCACCCGGGTACCTTTTATTCAATTAATGAAATTCCTATGTTTTATCCATTGCTGGAAGTTGAAACTTTGTGACATCTTAGAACTTCACTAAGTCAAGCTTTTGGGTTAATAATATTGTTGATATAGCAAGGGGTGGAGTTAGGAGGGGCTCCTAAGTTTTTTTACTACGTAACAGGCCGACGTGGGTACCCGGATACCCACAAAACTGAAATGCCAATAACTAAGGTAATTTCCAACCGATTTTGATGCTTTTGAGTGTTTTGGATTCAGGAACTCATCCGCTTTTGGACTTGGTAAAAATGAATCGGGTTACTTCATTCGATTCCCGAGAATCCGGATTTCCGGAAGCAGGTTCCAGTACTGGGATACTATTTGTGAACTTCAATGGAATACTAGCAATATGGGTATCAAAATTCTTGGAATTGCATCAGTAGACTGTATCTAGTGGTTTTGGAACCATTTGGTGATTTGACCGCGGAACGGATATTCCGGAGCAGGTTCCCGTGGGGCCGTGAGTGGCCATTCCATTCCAAATCCATTTTTTAAATTGCCATAGGGTCCCGTAACAATAAATAACAGACTTCCGAGACAATTTGAAGAGTTTTGATACTCATATTGCTAGAACATTATTAAAAGTTACAAATCATACCCTAGTACTGGAACATTACCCCGGAAAATCCGGATTACCAAGCACCAGATCCATTCATCCGGTTCATTTTTACAAATCCAAAAGTGGACGAGTTCCTGAATCTAAAAAATTTAAAAGTGTCCAAATCGGATAAAGGAAGCCATAGTTATGAGCATTTCAATTTGTGGGTACCCGGGTACCCACGTTGGCCTGTTAAAGGTGTTTTTTTTTGTTGGACACATAACAGTTAAAAACTGATATAGGTACTTTAATATTTTAATTAGTAGCTCAAACCAGTTCTACCAAATCTGCAGTTTTATAATTAATCAAAAAATAGATTATTGTTTTGCAGCACATAATATATTCCAAACTAACTTAGTGCACTTAAGTTTACTCTGGTACGGCGCGTATCAGTATAGCAACCTTGTTCTCGCGCATGCAGAAAACATATGTTCAACTTCGCCACAGTTTGACCTTAATCAAATTGCAATTGAAAAATATTATATTGCGCGCCCCAGGACAGCACGTTTGTGGGGCGAAAAAGCACTGCTAGTATTCCAGTAACTTTTTTCCTATAATGGTTTTATATGAAACAAACTGAGGCGAACTTGCGAAAATTTCTTCTGTACGCGAAATAACAAGGTTTCTCGCGCTCTACCGTAACACAACTATGAGCCTCAACAGTCATTTTTCCACTTCAGATAATAACCTTGGAACAGAAGTGGGCCATTTTGTCCCTACGATACGTATTATACCCTCTTACCCTATAATCCGCTGCAGCTGCAGAAAGTCATCGCATGTTCGATTGACAGCTGTACGACGCTACATGCCAACGGGTTCAAACTCTACCGTCACCAACCACCGCGCCGCGGCCGGAGCATTGCAATCTGGCTAGCACGGAAGCTGCTCTACGTCGCTAATCTCCTTCCAGGGCGCACCAGCAGCCAAGTAGAGAATGGCATCGAATGGGAGCCTTGCCCCAACAACGACGACAAAAGTTGGACGGAATGGAACCTTCATAGCAATTCGTTCCATTATGGTGGAAAGTTCCTTTTAATTCCGACCGGCTTTCGATTGCTTGTTATAAAGTTTTTCCATCTTGTGCTGCTGCGTGTCTGAATTCTGCTTCGTACTCGGACTCGTATTGTGGATGGACATTGATTTGGGGTATTGAGTTTTGCCTCGTAGGGTGAGTGGTCTATGTGATTTTGGATTTGAAGACGTCATTTGATTGAGTTTTTTTTGAGGCGTCAAGCTCACGCCGTGTAATAAGTCTGCGAAGCTGAAGCGTTCATCAAATATACAGTAATGCAAATTTCTTCTATAATAACGGAAAAAACTTTTCCTAATCTCGCTTCATTCGGTCGGTCGGCCGGAACGTTTGACCTAAGTTTTATTATGATGGTTCTGGAATAGAAAAACAAACACTCGAAACATGACGTCCAGCTAATAGAAGCCTCGCTTGCGCATAAACAAACCCTCAATGGATCGGCAAAGCAGATTTTCTGATAAAATTGCTGGATTCCGAAACATAATTGATTTGCTTTGTCGTCGTTGTTTGGGCCCTTCCTACGACGGCAATTAGGGACCATTCCGAATGAAAACAAACAATCGCGTTTGAACTGGATGGAGCCATTATGCTCCATTAAGAGTAACGGTCTTCAAAGATGTTGGCATGCTGGCTGATTTAGTCTCATTTGGGGATTGTGGAAAAATGAACGCTTCCATACATCTACAAGAAGCAGCGGAACTACGGGCGGATCATTTTTCCATTGACATTATCTGCTATTAGGTGGGCGTTCTACAGTCAGCTAACCATTGTTTCTGAAATTTAATCGTTTGAACATGCTTCAAATATGTCTTTGCGCTGTTATAGTTAACATGTAAAATTGACAACTAATCCGAGTTTTTTAAACTAGTTAACGTAAGTTTCCATATTTTCTAAAACACTGTTTCGATGCGTCGTAATTTTAGGAAAAAAATTAGATAATTGTGGAAATTCCTCTGCACTGCCCGAAAGCCATGAACGCAGGGCCGCCGAGAGGGGAGGAGGAACGGGGTGTTTCCCCCCGGGCCCGGAGTTGTGGAAGGGGCCCGGACTTTAAACAGAAGGAATGATTCTGACAAATATTTCAATAACAATTTAGGGACCATTCATAAATTACGTAACGCAAAAATTGCCCAAAATTGACTCCCCCCTCCCCCTATGTAACAAATTGTCACAAATTTCTCCATCCCCCCCTCCCCTGTTACGTAACAAATTCCAAGAAAAAAATTTTTTTCTTCGATGAAAACATGTTACGTAACGATCTAGTTAACACCCCCTCCCCCCTATGTCACAACTTGTCGTACCCCCTCCCCCCCCTAAATGCGTTACGTAATTTATGAATGGTCCCTTATTTGAAAATGCAATTAGAGTTTGAATATTGGTATGCTTTAATTAGGATACCTTGCATAAATTCTAAATTCTAGCATGTTGGAAAACAGATATATGATTTTATCAATTAGAAGATCTAACATTTCGTGGTATAAACAATGTTAGTGATTTGGTGAAATATCATGAGATTTTTTGATTTCGTAAGAATTTTGTAAATGGGATAAAAATAAGCACGTATTTTCGATTGAAAAAATTATGACGACGTCATAAGTGGTTTTATGGACAGTAACAAAATGAAAATGTCAAAAACAGAAATTACCAAATATGATCCAATTTCTATCACAACGTCAATCGTAAATTATATCATAAAGTAAATACTGCATCAAAGACTAATCAAAAGAAAGCTTTGATAACTCGAAAACGATTTTAACGTGCAAAATCCACGAAGAAAACGATTCATAGTAATTTCTCGTGTTCACTTAAATGATATTATTTAAATACGAGAAACCGAAAGTTTTTTTTTCATCTTTAACTTTCTCAATTTAAATATTTTTTCTCCATGTTTTTGGCATTTCATCGGAGAAATTTTATATTCTTCATATAATCTAGAGTTTCTATTCATTCCAATTTTTGCCTTTCTCATATAAAGAAAGTTAAATAAATAAATAAACAAATAAAGTCACATTGGTTCTTCGGTGATGACTGAACCGATTTTCTCAAACCAAGTCTCAAATGGAAGGCAAAATATGCAGCTGAGTATTGCATCAGAGCCCCTCCGCCCCCCCCCCCCCCGCCTTGCTCTAACATCTCATTTCAAAATATAATCACATGAAGATTACATTGAACTCATGATGAATAAGCTAATTAAATATTATTCTTTTGCCTTTCTCATATAGAAAGGTTATGCAATTGCTCCAAAAACCGACTTTCTCATATAACATTCGACTCAGTTCGCCGAGATCGCAAAATATCTGTGTGTATGTATGTGTGTATGTATGTATGTATGTATGTATGTATGTATGTATGTGTGTGTGTATGTGCGGATTTGTTAACAAAATGTCCACATCGGTTTCTCGGGGATGGCTGAACCGATTTTTACAAACTAAGATTCAAATGAAAGGTATAATATTCCCATAGGTTGCTATTGAATTTCATTTTCAACCGACATCTTGTTCCGAATTACGAGTTGAAGAGTATGGTTACAAAACAAAATTTGTTGATTTTTCCAAATCGGTTTCTCGGAATTTTCTGAACCGATTTTGACAAACTTAATTTTAAATGAAAGGTCCATCAGCTGCTGTTGAATTTTGTGTGGATCCGAGTTCTGGTTCCTGAATTACAGGGTGATACGTACGATCACGCAGCAAATCCCGATTCTAACGAATTCTGCGATGAATGTAAAAAGGTGAAATTTTTTCCACAATGTAAACACAATTGTTGAATTTGTAGATCTAGGTCACCAACAGTCATTCAAAGTCTCTTTGGCCACACTGGCCACCATCGGCGGATCCGGAAGCATCCAAATTCAGAATAACGGTTATATTGGTTTCTCGAAAATGGCTAGATCGATTTGATCAACTTAGTTTCAAATGAAAGGTGTTGCGTCCCCGGAAACTGATATTAAATTCCATCTCCATCCGACTTCCGGTTCCGGAGTTACGGGTTGTAAAGTGCGATCACATAGAAAACTCCGATTCAAACCGATACCGCGATGAATGCAAAAAGGTGCTCTTGTATATACTTACCAAGTGTAATAAGAATGAAAGACATTTCCATAATGTTATATTGTACGAACCAGCTATTAAATCATAGTTTGGAGAAATGAGAAAGGCACAATTGCACCTCTAGGTGGATTAAAACAAGTTTTTTTTTTGTCCTATTGTTTCATATTTTAATTTTCTACATTTTTTGGTGTTTCTTTTTCCATTTCATCCAAGTTTTTAATGTATTCTTGTTTTACGTTTTGTTTTATATATTTTGTTTCATATTTTCCTTCCTATATTTTTACCATTCTTGCTGTTTCTTTCAAATTCGTCCAATTTTTAGTATTCGTCACATCTTTTTTAGATTCATTTCATCTTCTCATATCTTTTAATTTTCGCGTTTTCTCCATCGTTTTGTTTGTTTTTTTTGTCATCCGTTTGTTCAATTGATTTCACTAAGTTTATTGAATTAATTTCACAAAATTTTAACACTTTCGATTATTTTTGAATTTTGTTTCATCTTTTTCAATAAACCTACTTTGGTATCTTCTGCATCCGTATTTTTTCCATATTTTTCATTATTAGGTTTCTCATTTTCGACAAAAAAAATTGTTTTCCCTATTTTTTCGTTTTAGTTTTTTTATTTTGTTGTCAATTTTTCGTTCTTCATTTATCAGTTTTGAAATTTATGCTTTTCTTTGTATGGTTTTGCCTTTCTCAATAGAAAGGTATTGCAATTGCTCTGAAAACCGACTTTTTAACGGAGGCCCGGAGGGCCGAGTGACATATACCATTCGATTCAGTTCGTCGAGTTCGGCAAATGTCTGTGTGTGTATGTATGTGTGTGTGTATGTATGTGTGTGTGTATGTGCGTCTGTGTGTGTGTACGCGAACACAATCTCACTCACTTTTCTCAGAGATGGATGAACCGATTTTTACAAACTTAGTCCCAAATGAAAGGTGCAACGTTCCCATAGGCTGCTATTGAATTTCTAATGGATCCGACTTCCGGTTCCGGAATTACAGGGTGATGAGTACGATCACGCAGAAAACGTCGATTTTAAGAAATTCTGCAATGAATGTATAATGGTGAAAATTTTTCCAAAATGTGACCACAACTGCTTCGATTTGTAGTACTAGGTCATTAACAGCCATTCAAAGTCTCTTTGGTCACATTGGCCACCATCTTCGGTTCCGGAAGCCCCGGCGGAAGTATCCAAATTCAGAGTAACAGTCACATCGGTTTCTCGGAGATGGCTAGACCGATTCGACTAAACTTGACCTCAAATGAAAGGTATTGCGTCCCCGTAAATGGCTATTAAATTTTATCCCCAACCGACTTCCGGTTCCGGAGTTACGGGTTGTGGCGTGCGATCACATAGCAAATTGTGATTCAAACCGATACCCCGATGGAAGCAAAAAAGGTAAAAATTTCGCTAAAATGTCTCTCAAATAACTTAACTTTGCAGTTCTAGGTCACCGACGGCCAAACAAACTTTCGTTGACTACATTGACCACCGTAGACGGTTCCGGAAGTGCCCGGGCAAAGCGGCCATCTTTCAAAATTTACGAACTCACATCAGTTTCCCGGAAATGGTTTGGCCGATTTTCACAAACTTAGTCCCAAATGATAGCTATAATATCCCCACAGATGTGTATAAAATTTCATACGGATCGCTTATATGGGTCCGGAAATATAGACTAAATCGTCACGTCACATATGAAATTCCCATATAAGCCGGAACTCAATTTTTTTTTTCAAAGGGGGAATTCTGAAATTTCAGAAATCGAATTCGTATTTTTGATGACAAACGTCTTTAAAATGCATGAAACGTCGAGATTTTATGTTATTTCGAAAATCTTTTTTTTTTTAAATCGACTTTTTGGGACTTTGCCGATTTCGCACCTTTTTTTCAGTTCAATATTACCGTGGCTGTTTTTTCTTTTCCAAAATTTTAGATATCGAATAATGATTTATTTTCCTGTATATAGTTGTCATGTGATGTATAATAATAAAATGTAATATATGCATTTAAAAGTTTTTAATGAATATAAACAACGCACACATTATCGTGATTCATGATTGAGAAAGGCACAATTGCACCGCTAGGTGGATTAAAATAGGTTTTTTCTTCATTCTTTAATTTTTTGTTGTTGTTGTGTTCTATTACCTTCAGCACTTTGCTTTTTTGCCCATTTAAACAATTTACAATTTTATGTTGTCCGTTTTGTTCATTTTATAATTTGACCATTTTCCCCATTATTTTATTTTGATCTTTTTGTATTTTGTGCATGTTTTCTGTTTTCCATTTCATCCAATTTAAAGTATTACTTTCTATGAATTTATTTAATATTTAACCCATTTATTTTTTCTAGTTTTCTCTTATTTTTCTTTATTGTAGTATTCCTATTTTTCCCCTTTCGTCTAGCATTTCCATTTTCTCCTATTTAAACCGTTTTGATTTTACATGTTTTCTATGATTTTACTTTTGTCGGTTTTAGGGCTCTTTCCTCTTGTTCCTATTTTCTATTTTTTTTCCTTCTATCTATTCCATCCAATTGTTTGCATTTATTTCTACTTCTATTATTGTACTTATTCAGTTCTAAATTAGTTCTTTAAATAAATATATAATATGTCCATTTTTTATTTTTCAAAGCTAAACAATTTATTTATTCAATGGTCCATCTTCATTTTTTCTTTTATTTTGAACTATTTTCAACATTTTTCTCTCTATTTGTATGTTATTTTGTTGCAAATTTTTATATTTTAAACATTTTATATTAATGTTATTTCTACGTCTAACTCCGTGGGTCCATTATGTCCATTTTTATACTTGTTTACTTTTTTGGTTTTTTTTGTTATGTTCGTTATCCTCCCTTTTGTCGAATTTCCCGTTTTCCATACTAATGATGTTTTATTTTGTCGTTTATCCGTTTTTTCATTATTTTAACCATTTTGCAATATATTTTTTTCTTCAATTTTAGTCTAATTTCCTTCGTCTAATTTGATTGCTTCATTTATTCAATCTGTTTTATGTTGCTCTTTATTTTTTTTAAACTTCAACTTTTCCATTATCTTAATTTTGCCCATTTTCTGTCGATTCTCCGCTTTGGGTTTTTCTTTTGGATATTAGCAGGTTTTTGAGTATTTGCATGCTATTAATCTATTTCCATTATTTTAAATGTCACTTTTCAGCTTTCTTGTTTTGTTCCATTTTAGCTACCTATTTTTTTCTCGTTTGTTCCTCATTTATTTATTTTTTTGCTTTCTTTTATTTAAATTCTGCCTCCATTGAATGCTATTTTTGCTTTTTTTAAATTTATTGTGTTTCTATTTTTTTACTGCAATTTGCATAATGTTGTGATTGTGAGTTTTTTTAATGGTGCTGCACCAAATATTTAAATGAGGGACTCGCAAAAATCAATTTTCATGCATTCTTATTTGACCAAATTTTGATTATAGACTGCGCTGGTAGAAGAGTGGTAAGCGTGACTGCCACTTAGTCCAGTGGGTCGATGAAATTTTCTGAGGTGAAAACCCTTCACAAGGGAAGTAGAGCCGTTGGTCCCGGTCCATGTGTTGATGACCCGATATCTGGTTGTGGAAACACCTCTCTGGCGTCGGTGATAGATACTCAATGCGGACAGAGACCGACGAAAAATAAACGAAAAAACCACGAGGGACAGCCCTATGGGGTTGTACGAATTGCAGACGTAGGACTGCAATACGTGAAATATTTAATTTCTTATTACATTTGGATTAATAATTAATCAAACATTTATTTGTACAGTTCACTTCATGAATCAAACCGTCTTGCTCATCAGGTCATTTTATTAACAATGAGCGATCGAATCCGATTAAAGAAAGCAGACAGAAGACTGCGATGGAAAACCGAAATAATATCTGGAACTGCTTTAAAATTTTAAAAAGTTTTCTATTGTGTGCGGTAAACAACCAGACGGATGCTTAAAAATCATGATTTGGACAATACAGTCACAGTTCTTGTATAGGACAAGCTTTATAGTTTTATTTTGCCGTTATTGCGATTTTCCTAAACTACACATAAATGTTGCGAATGCAGTGGTCTTAAACATATATCGAAGCAAAACATATACAAGAATCGAAAATAGTTTTATGGATGGACTCAGATGCATTTTTTGCAGCGATTTTTTGAGTAACAGTGCATACATTCATAAATGGCTTTGTAGTACCTATGTATTGGTAGAATCAAAGTGGGATAGGTTCAGTGGAAATGAATCTCGTGGAATCAATAAATTGATGCAACGTAAATAATAAACCTTCGTTGCACTTTCTTCTATCCATTCGCGTGGATTTGTTGCTAAGAAAGTTTTCGTCTCCTTAGCCTGTCATGGAGACGACAACGCAAAGCAAAACCGAAAGCTTTCGCTTCGTGCAACGAAAGCTCAGATTTCTATCATACACGCAACACTTGGATATACCTACACATTCCCCTCAAACAATAAACCCAAGCGAACGGTGTACCGTGCTTGAAAAAAAAGGCTGTGCCAGTACATCGTGTCCGTACACGAATGGAAGATACGCACTAAGCAAAATGAGTCAACGCTGGTGATGATTTTTTTTTTTTTTTCAATTTGTTTATTTGATAAGGCACGTATGCGTTAGCTCAAAGGTGCCATTTTTTCATTGTTTTACATTTTGAATTTCTTAAAACTAGGGGGTTACACATTTCAATATTATTTTGTTTTATATAATAAAACTAAAAAAAAACTACAGCTAACTTATACATATAAAAGAGGGTATAGTATAATATTCGTAAGATTTGGGGGACGGGTCATTTTGTGTGTTCTTTGTATAGTAATTCACTTTATGATTTTTAGAAGGGAGATTGTAGAAAAAATAATTATTAACTAAGCGGAACATTTTACAAGCTTATTAACTAGAGATAACTAGAAAGAGTGGTTCAAGATTAAGGGGAATTAATTAGGACTATTTTAAAGTAGTGGTACTGTTGCGCATTTCTTAACGAGATTAAATATTGTTCAACTAAAACTAGAAGATAGGGGGGCACATAAATTTTGGGAAGATATTCAAGGGGAGAAGGGGGTGAAGTCATACATCTGTGTATCAGAGACATGGGAGGGTGGGTGGCCAAGGCTGAAGGGGGGGGGGGGGGGTGAGATATAAACTTTCAGTTTCCGGCATCAGGAATTAACGGCCAGGATTACAGATTCGAATGGATTGATCAACTAACACTAGAAGATAGGGGGGCACATAAGTTTTGGGAAGATATTCAAGGGGAGAAGGGGGTGAAGACATACATCTGTGTATCAGAGACATGGGAGAGAGGGTGGACAAGACTGAACGGGGGGGGGGGGGATATAAACTTCAGTTTCCGGCATCAGGAATCAACGGCCAGGATTACAGATTCGAACGGATGTATCAAGTATTGGGACGCCGGGCGGTTTTCCTCGAGCCGGCAGGGGTTCCTCCAGACGATTTCGTAGTACGGCTCAGATACGGATCGGGAATACACCGCGCTGCGCGTGTGATGTTGTACTGTAGATCTCGTGTTGTTGGTTTATTCGACAGATGTTTTGTCTCGTCTTGGAGTCGTATCAAACCATCGTTGGGGTACGGTAGGCGGAAGAGGGCACTTCTGGGAATGATAAGAGAAAAGATAGGGGCATTTAAATTTGGATATTGATGGTTTTGAGGAACGTGTATATAAGGGACATGTAGAGAATATCGCGGCTTGCTAGTACATCTCGAACCGGGACATTGGGTGATCTTCCTCGGGCCCGAAGGGAATCGAATAGTTGAGATCTGGCAGAACAGTACTCGGCACATGCCCAGACAACATGTTCGATTTCGTGATAACCGTTGCCACAAGCGCAGATACCGCTATCCACGAGCCCAATACGTCGGAGATGTGCGTCCAGCGTGTAGTGATTGGACATGAGCCGAGACATCACGCGAATGAAATCCCGACCCACATCCATCCCTCTGAACCAAGGTTTCGTCGATACCTTAGGGATTATCGAATGTAGCCACCTTCCCAGTTCACCATTGCTCCATGATGTTTGCCAACTTTCGAGGGTTCTCTGATGAGTAATACTGAAAAATTCGCTGAAGCTAATTGGTCTTTCATATATGTCACCTTGTAAAGCGCCCGCCTTAGCTAAAGAGTCCGCTTCTTCATTACCTGGAATGGAGCAATGCGAGGGAACCCGAACTAAGGTAATCTTGTACGATCTTACAGACAAAGCACGCAGGCGCTCCCAGATTTTCCCCAGAAAATATGGAATGTGCTTTCTAGGTTTCATTGAACGGAGAGCCTCGATTGAGCTGAGGCTATCCGAGACAATAAAGTAATGATCGGTGGGCAAAGTATCAATGATCCCAAGGGTATACTGAATAGCAGCAAGTTCTGCGACGTAAACTGAAGCAGGATCATTGAGTTTGAATGAGGCGGTGAGGTTTTGATTGAATATACCGAAGCCAGTGGAGTCGTCGAGGCTTGACCCGTCGGTGTAAAACATCTTGTTGCAGTCGACTTCTCGAAATTTACTATGAAAGATGCTTGGGATCACTTGCGGGCGTATGTGATCCGGGATTCCACGAATCTCGTCTTTCATGGATGTGTCAAAGAAAACAGTTGAATCAGAAGCCTGAAAGAGATTGACACGGTTGGGATAGTATGAAGAAGGATTGATATTTTGTGCCATGTAATCGAAGTACAAGGACATAAATCGGGTTTGAGAATTGAGCTCGATAAGCCTTTCGAAATTTGCAATTACTAACGGGTTCAAGATATCGCATCGGATGAGCAATCGATATGAGAGTTCCCAAAATCGATTTTTCAGCGGAAGGACGCCCGCCAGCACTTCTAAACTCATCGTATGTGTCGAGTGCATGCAACCCAAAGCAATACGCAAACAACAATATTGGATTCGCTCTAGTTTGATGAAATGTATGTTCGCAGCGGAGCGGAAACAGAAACTCCCGTACTCCATCACCGACAATATTGTTGTTTGGTACAGCCTGATCAGGTCTCCTGGGTGGGCACCCCACCATGTTCCGGTTATTGTACGGAGAAAGTTGATCCTTTGCTGGCACTTCTGTTTCAGATACCTAATGTGACATCCCCAGGTTCCTTTAGAGTCGAACCAGACCCCGAGATATTTGAAAGTTGAAACCTGAGCAATAGTTTGACCCATTAATTGAAGCTGTAGTTGCGCTGGTTCACGCTTCCTTGAAAATACGACTAGCTCAGTTTTCTCCGTGGAGAACTCGATACCTAGCTGGAGGGCCCAAGCAGACAAATTGTCCAAGGTATCTTGCAATGGTCCTTGCAGATCGACGGCTTTGGGACCTGTAATAGAGACCACACCGTCATCTGCAAGCTGCCTTAGCGTGCAGGAATTGACAAGACATTCGTCAATGTCATTCACGTAAAAGTTATAGAGAAAGGGGCTTAGACATGAGCCCTGGGGAAGACCCCTGTAGCTAATTCGTGATGTCGATAAATCACCATGCGAAAAATGCATATGTTTTTCAGACAGCAAGTTTAGCAAAAAGTTGTTTAGAGTCGGTGAAAGACCATGCTGGTGCAGCTTCTCAGAAAGAATTTTGATAGAAACTGAGTCAAAAGCCCCCTTTATATCTAGGAAAACTGATGCCATCTGCTCTTTGCTAGCATAAGCCATTTGAATTTCTGTTGAGAGCAACGCAAGACAATCGTTCGTCCCTTTGCCTTTGCGGAAACCAAATTGTGTATCTGACAGTAAGCCATTTGCTTCAACCCAATTATCGAGGCGAAACAAGATCATTTTCTCGAACAACTTTCGGATACAGGACAGCATCGCAATCGGTCGATACGAGTTGTGGTCGGAGGCTGGTTTTCCTGGTTGCCTCCAGTCATGAGGGACAATATTACCCTCAAGAAACTTATTAAATAAATTCAACAAGCGTCTCTTGGCAGAGTCTGGCAGATTCTTTAACAAGTTAAATTTGATTCTGTCTGGCCCTGGGGCTTTATTGTTACATGATAAGAGAGCAAGTGAGAACTCCACCATCGAAAACGGTGTTTCGTTCGCGTTATTGTGAGGGGACGCGGCGCGGTAGATCTTCTGTGCCGGGGCGGAATCCGGACAAACCTTCTTGGCAAAATCGAATATCCAACGGTTTGAATATTCCACGCTCTCATTAGTACTGTTTCGGTTTCGTAAGCGTCGGGCCGTACTCCAAAGAGTGCTCATCGATGTTTCCCTCGTTAGTCCGTCGACGAACCGGCGCCAGTAGCTACGTTTTTTGGCTTTTATCAAACTCTTCATGCGCGTTTCCGCCATCGCGTACTGTCGGTAGCTAGCTGGCAGCCCGTCGTCCCGGAAGGTCTTATACGCAGCGGCCTTCTCCGCGTACACGTCTGAGCACTCTTTGTCCCACCATGGATTGGGAGGACGCCCGCGTGAATTCGCGTCTGGTACGCGTTTAGTCTGAGCTTGAATCGCGGTATCGAGAATCAAGCCAGCCAGGAACCCGTACTCTTCCTCCGGAGGAAGCTCTTGTGTCGATTCTACTTTTTCGGATATCGCGGACGCGTAGCTCTTCCAATCAATATTTCGTGTGAGGTCATACGAAACATTGATTGTATTCGGTGGCCCTGAACCGTTAGCAATATTAATTACGATTGGCAGATGGTCGCTGCCGTGGGGATCAGAGACTACCTTCCACATGCAATCTAACCGCAGCGATATCGAGCAGAGGGACAGATCTAAGGCGCTCGGTCGCGCTGGAGGGACAGGAATCCGTGTCATTTCACCCGTATTCAAAATAGTCATATTGAAGTTGTCGCAAAGCTCATGGAGTAGGGTAGATCGATTATCGTCATGAAGGCAACCCCATGCCGTGCCGTGGGAGTTAAAGTCACCTAAAACTAGCCTCGGTGCGGGGAGGAGTTCCGCAATATCGCAAAGCCGTCGGTGGCTAACTGAGGCTCTAGGGGGGATGTAGGTGGAAGCAATGCAAAGTTCTTTGCCTTTAATTCTGGTTTGGCAAGCGACAACTTCAATGCCTGGTGTCGAGGGCAGGTCGATCCGATTGAAAGAATAGCACTTTTTGATCCCCAAAAGTACTCCTCCGTAAGAGTCTTCTCGATCCAAGCGAATAATATTAAAATCGTGGAAGTGTAGGGTTATTTCTGAAGTGAGCCATGTCTCGCATAGGGCAAATGCATCGCATTTCAAATTATTTAGTAAGATTTTAAACGAATCGATTTTCGGGATAATGCTTCTGCAATTCCACTGTAGAACAGTGATTAAATCCTTGACCTCGTTCGATGAATTAGCCATCGAAGGATACAATCGCTGAAAGGAGGGGCCATTTCGCAGTGAACTGCATCAAGAATGTTTTTACTGCGGGGAGAAAGCTTATCAAGATACTTTTAAGGGGGTCAGAAATGTTTAACGCTGTAAGAATACGGTCCACAATGTCAGAGAAATTTATTAAGCCAGCACTGTTTTCTTTCTCTGGCTGAGATATGGGAACACTTGGGGTTTTTGATGTTCCTGGAAGTGCTGGGAACTCCTTTTCTGAGCTCAGGTTACTGAGACCGGGAGCGACTTGCTTCGGTTTTGCACCAGTACTTCCTTGAGTAGTTATTTTAGGGGGACCATGAAGAGACACCTTCTGGCCTTTACGACGAAGCTTGGAAGAGGAAATGTTCTTCCTTTTTCTACTACTTCTAGGCACAGCAGAAGATGTTCCCTCCTGGGGTTCATCACAGTCGCCTTCGTCAGTAGACAGGTTGGTAAAGATGTTCGTAGAGACAGGTGGCGTAGCTATCTTAAGCATTTCTGCAAAAGATCGCTTAGAGCGTCCCTGAAGGGAACGCTTAAGATTTTCCTCGCGCTGTTTGTACGCGGGACATGAAGGGAGATCATGTGGGTTTCCCCCACAGTAGAGGCACTTTTCGACATCTCTACCACAGGAATCATCCGCATGATTCCCACCGCATTTCCCACAGCGGGCTTTATTGCTACAATGGGAGGCTGTGTGTCCCAATTGTTTGCAATTAGTACAGTTCATGACCCGCGGCACAAAGAGGCGAACAGGTAGACGAACCTTGTCAAAAAGGAGGTAATTAGGCAGGGCAGAGCCGGCGAAGGTCACCCGATAAGAGTCTGAGTTGACGTATGTTTTCTTCCCGTCAGCTGCGACTGATGCTGAATGCAAACGTTTGCATTCCAGTATCTTCACTGGCTTAAGCATGGGGTCTTTGAAACAGCCAGTCCCATATTTTAGCAGGTCCTCGCAATTCAGACTCGAATCGGAAACGACCCCACTGACTTCAACCCTGCTAGCTGGAATATACACCCTGTACTCCCTCGTAAAGGGCTCGTATCCAGCAATATCGTTTGCCTGAGTTGAACTGTTAACCACCACCCGAAGCTTATCACGCCGAATTTTCGATATTTCTGTCACGGCCGAATACCGATCCGTCAGAACTCGAGAAATCTGCAACAGATTCAAACACTTTTTTTCTTTGGTCCGAAAGAAGATCACAAATGGCCCGGTGGCCGAGCTCGGATATACCTTGAGCCGGGGAGCCGATTTTATTTCGACGTCCATCTCACCTTGAGATGAACCGCCGTCAGGGGAAGTCATTTTTGCACGGGCCTATTGCCCAGTGCACGTTATTAAGACAACCAAGAAGGGGAAACGAAAACTAATACTTAGCTTGTGTATGTAACGGTATCCAGACGGCTTACTAGAAGAACACTGTTTCACTTCACTGACCGGCTAACGGTACTCAGAAACAGAAACACACAAGAAGGGAAAAAATACTGAAACCTCAACTAGGCGCAGAGTGTGTAAATAACCTTGAACGCGGATTAACACTATTTGTCGCTATAGAGTGTACGGACCGATGACAAAAGACTTCTATCTCGACTGAGTGCTCGATAACGAATGAACGCTGGTGATGATGGGTGGTGCGAAAGAGACAACTAGTACCCACGACGCTAGCCTCTGCTACACTGGCTGTGGGAGCATGCAACGCAGTGCTCTACTCTGCCTGCTGTCCAAGAGGCAACTGAACTTGCCTGCCAAATCTGCTCTTTAAATAGTCGATGATGACGTCATTCATAGAAGCGTTGCGCGTTAGGTACATAAATCTGTCGTGCCAGACTAAGGAAGCGCAGCCTTCTGTGTGCAAATGCGTGGTATTTTAACTATGTTGAACATTATTTAAAATTTTAATGCCATGATATCAAAAATCTTTGGGTTTATCTATTGGAATCTATTCTTAGAAGTATTTCTGAGCGATATGCGCAAAAAAATTGAAAATTTACTGTAAGATGGCTGAATCATAAGCGTTTAAAATTGGACTACTTTTCGTTATATACCATTTTTGTTGAATTTGCAAAGTGCACCCCCATATCGAAAACAAAGACGTAGTCCTACGTCAAAAATGCATTAAAAATCATTTGAATTTACAACACTCACTCGAGCTCACCGTTTGTGTGTTCGAAAAATTTACAATGATAGAGGGTCCAGCCCTTATGCTGTACCCCCCGGGCCCGCAATTTTCTCTACAGCCCTGCATGCACGATTTCTTGACACTGAAATCAATGTGAACAGACCAGTTCAGTTTGGAACCCAATATAACTCCGACGTACTTGACTTAATCCGCATATACTTATACTTGCGTTATACTTATACTTGCGATTTTCAAGTGTCATCCCGACTATCACTCTTACTAAACAGTGGCGCAAAATGGAAGGTAAATCACAAGAAATCAAAACAGAAAACGGGATGGGTGTTATTTTGTGAATATGTTGAATTTTTTAAATTTCAAAGTTTTAGGTATTTATATAGAATCAAAAGAATCGTGGTTTATCAGTCAATTTAAAACGTATGTGCTATATATAAAAATGCCATGTATCGGAACGAAAATAAGTGACATGGATTTATTTCACTGCTGCAGAAATCGACTAAATTCGTAGATTTATTTGGAAAGCTGGAATTTTTTCAGCATTATTAAATTTTTGCGTAACAGATTAGTCAGTCTCTGTCCTATCCATGGAAATTGCCAGCTCGGCGGTAACATTGATTTTCCATCCAATTTCACACATTCGCAATCTACATACAACACACTGCTCCGAGCCGATCGGAGAGCGTAGAAAAAGTTATTATCTCGAACAACGATTAATGTTGATGGAAAAAATCCGCCTCTGTCATCAAAAGAAATATGATTTTTTTCGTCACATCAACATCCCCTACATCCCGCACACGCTTCCCGTGGCCTCACGTTGACGCGGAAGTAGGCCGTTCCCTGTGTCGGTGAAGCAGTAAGCCCCTTAATCCTCCTCTCGATAAGCATCATTGGTGTGACATGCACTTTTTATTCCTGACATTTTCGACGAAGCGATTTCTTGGAGGAGCAAACTCATACATACATAGGAACACATCGAACAGCTATCCGGAATATCATCAAATATGTTGCCTATTGCCGAGTCCTTCGCTTTGGTCGATTGCTTCCGCTGTGGCAGGCTGGCAGGGGGGCAGGCAACAGCGGGAGGGTCACATCAATCAGAAACTCTGCGCCACTTACTTTCGCGAATGATTGACTTCAATAAAAATTGCGAGATTATGATTGATATGCTTGCCACGTGGGCGGTCGTGAGGGGAAACCAGGGCACTGCTTTTAATCAATATTTGTCGTTTTTTTAAATTTCTTTCATCGATGAATTGAAAACGTTTTAGGATAAACTAGCTCGTCTCGTTCGATTGCAGTGAATAAGGTTCCCGTGTTGGTTCTCCTCTTCCGGTTTTATGTGCACTTTAGTAATCTTCTTGAATTTGATCCGTTTCTATGCTTTGAACTGTCATCCTGATGGTAAAACGGTCGACGATTGGTTTGACTTTGCATTGCGAACGGCTGATTTCGTGAAACAGCTTCCACTCAGTTAACCATTTTGTCCGTACTTCCTCTGAATAGCTCATATTCAAAGCTAACAATCAGCATTATGGCACTGTGTGTCAAATTACCACAAATCAGGACAAAACCTTACAAATCGGTATGTGTCGTATAAGCCATTTTAGGTACTTGCGGGACTTTGCTCGTGATCAGTTTTATAGTTGGTAAAAGATAATTTTTTTGTGGTCAAGTGGGCCTGCAACGATACTGATGAAACGAAGCTGAAACGCAAAATCCTTTGTTTACTGTACTTAAATACTCTGCCTATCATGAAAAAAATGATTTAATCAAATTTGCTTCTCTAAAGTCGCTGGAACTGTCTGTTAAGATTGTTTTGAGGGCAGAAAAGTGAGGTTTGTATTTCAACACGGAAATGGGCTGTATATCAATGAAGAAAATTTTTCACCCAATAGTTTCTAATCAGTTGGGGAACTAAAACAATTATTAAATCCGATTTACTTCACAATTCATTCAAAAAAAAACAGACGGAAAGTTATTCCTTCAGTTTAATTGAACTTTTAAATTTCATTAATAGATTATCCCTGAAATTTCATTGACGGAATAACATCAAATCGACAGTTTTGGGACTTTTATCAAGCTCTCTGACCCGCTGTGCATCCCCTGTAATTGTCGCCTTCACGAACGAAGAAGCAAAAGTTTGCCTAGGCTATTGATTTTCGATGTGTCGCTATTTTTCCACCTCTTCCTGTTTGTTAATCTTTCTGCACATAAGTCACACGTACCGATATGATAGGATGGTTCAAAAAGTATCACCTATATCTCATGGGATGAAGGAGCATAGATGTGAGCTTGAGTAAAATGACCAAACAATTCGTAGTTGCAAATGGAGCCAATTAGTAGCAATGTGAACGTTTCGACAGTTTTTGTAAAATGCCAATAACGACGCCAACCACGTTCTTACAGTCATCGGGGAAGGGAAGGAATGTTAGTGTAACAAACATTGTTGTGAGGAACGTTTATACCTTTGCAATGGAGTCCCGATGAAAGTACTGTAAACTTTTAACTATTTTTTTGCTCGTTCTTAGAATTAGTGGGAATGGAATTCAGTCTAGATTTAGCATGATTTATGTTCTAGAATAAATTCGTCATAAACAAACCGTCATTGCCTTTTCAAGGTTTATGAACTAGTGCAGAAATGTCCCTATCATTGAACCACCCTAACAAATCCCTTAATGTTCGCCTACACACCCGGGCACATCACCAGTACGACTATTCATTGCCATTTTGAGTGTGATGTGCCACCATCACCACCTCCGCCTTCACCTTCGCACCCATCCAGTCCGCACCGCACCGCACCGACCAGGTTCGATCATTACCACCACCCAACCCACATCACGTCTATCAACCGCTCGCGGCGTCAGTCTATTTGTCTGTTTTTATTTCCCTCCATTCCGACCCTGACAGCAAATCGATTTCATTCATCTTCCGATAATAATTGTTGTTATTGTTATCAGCGGTACCCCATTCCGAGAATGCTTGCTCTCCCCGTGGTGCGTCAAGCTTCTGGGAGCTGGGATACACAATTTTGGGTACGGTTGGCTTGGGAATCAGGTGGCTTGCAACAGCTGAATTCCATGAATTACTTTAATTAGTAGGAAATATTTCACTCAGTGGTATTTTGACAGCAAACACTGGCTCGTGCGATGGAAAAGGGGGGGGGGGCGTTAGTATCTTTTCTAATGTGATTAAATATTATTAAACCAATTTAACATTTTAAATATATGCATATAATTCACGTTTTGCATCCCTAATATTGTTTTTGCACACCATTTAATTTCGGAACAAATCGATATCATGAATGTCCAGTGTCTCAAGACTCCTTATCGCCAGGGATTTCAATAGTTTTTTTTTTCTAATAAACAAACTGAAGTATTTTCAAAATCCCTTTCCTAGCTTGAAGTGTTTTACCGGATTGTGAATATCATCAAACATATTTCTTGCATCAGCTTTAAAGAACCTCTGACAGATAAAGTGTCTTAAAAAATTTCGACGTCAAATTCTACTGTCAAATGCCGACATCGAACTCCGACGACCTGTACAATTCCGCTGGCGTATTCCTATGCCGAATTCCATTCTAGAATTCCGACGTCGAATTTCGCAGTTAAGATCCGAGTTCAAATTCCACTATCGAATTCCGCTACCGAATTCCGACATCGAAATCCGACACTGAATTTCGACTTACTTCGATGGGTTTCACTGTAGATTTTCTTCGTCGATTTTCACCATCAAATTCCGAGGTAGAATTTCGACGTCGAATTTCGCTGTCCAATTTCGCTGTCCAATTTCGCTGTCCAATTTCGCTGTCCAATTTCGCTGTCCAATTCCGCCATCGAATTGCGACGTCGAATTCCATTGTCGAGTCCAGCGGTCGCATTCTGATATCGAGTTCCGTTGTTAACTTCGAACGACAAATTCCACTGTCGCATTCCGATGTCGAATTCCACCGTCTAATTCCAAAATTGTATTCCGCTGTGAAATCCCCACGTAGAATTCCTCGCCGCACTTCACCGTTAAATTCCGTTTTCGAAACCCGTTGTCGAATTCCGAATTCGAATTCCATTGTAGAATGCCGACGTCGAATTTGAAGTCAAATTCCGCTGCCGAATTCCGACATCGAATTCGGATGTCGAAATCATACGTCGAATTTGGATGCCCAATTCGGACATCGAATTTTGACGTTGAACTCGAACGCCGAATCCGGCAGCTGAGCTTCGACTTTGAATTTCGTTGTCGAATTCCGTCGTCAAACTCCACTCTTACATTCGGATGTCGAATTCAGACAACGAATTCAGACGTCGACTTCGAGCGTCGAATTTGGACATCGAATTTGGACCTCGCGTTTGGACCTCGCGTTTGGACCTTGAATTTGGACTTCATATACGGGCGTCGAATTCGGGCATCGAATTCTGATGTCGGCTTCGAACGTCGATTTCAGACGTCAATTTCGGACGTCGAATTGGTACGTCCGAATTAGGGCGTCGAATTGTGGCGTCAAATTTGGAGGACGAATTCATACGTCGAACTCAGAGGTTGAATCTGGGCGTCGAACGCGAACTCGGGTGCCGATTTCGGACCAGGAATTTGAGCCTTGAATTGGCACCTCGAATTCGGACGTCGATTTCGGACGCCGAATCCGAATGTTGAATTCGGATGTCGATTTCGAAAGTAGATTGTGAGCGTCGATTTTAAATCCATATCAACATTTGAATAGGGCTAATAAGATTTGTAAACAAACTTTTGTTTTGCTGATTTCTCCTAATTTGTTATCATTTCAACACAGAAAACATTTGAAATTGATTCTACCAAGGATAAAGATGTTGATTTATGTGTATTTTTCATGAAATTCAACTCGGTAGCGGAATAATGAGCGAAATAAGTTTGTTTACAAAAGTCTCATTAGCCCTTTTGAAGAATTACTATTGAAATGTCGAATTTGGACGCCAAGTTTGAACGTCAATTCCGTCGCTCTTGGACCTCGTGCTTGTACCTCGCGTTTTGATCTCGCGTTTGGACCTTGAATTTGGACTTCACATACGGGCGTCGAATTCGGGCATCGAATTCTGATATCGACTTCGAACGTCAATTTCGGACGTCGAATTGGTACGTCCGAATTAAGGCGTCGAATTGTGGCGTCGAAAATTTGGAGGTCGAATTCGTACGTCGAACTCGGAGCTCGAACCTGGGCGTCGAATTCGAACTTTGACCTCGAATTCGGGTGCCGATTTCTGACCTCTAATTTGAGCCTTGAATTACGTTTGGACCTCGCGTTTGGACCGCTCGTTCGAACCTCGCGTTTGGACCACGCTTTTGCATTTCGCGTTTGGACTTCGTCTTTGGACCTCGCGTTGGGACCTCGCGTTTACACCTCGCATCGATTTCGGACGTCGAATTGGTACGCCCGAATCAGGGCGTCGCATGGGGGCGTCGAATTCGGGCGACGAATTGGAGCGTCGAATTCAGACGACGAATTGGGACGTTGAATTAGGACGTCGAATTTGGAGGTCGAATTCATACGTCGGATTCCGATGTCGAATTTGGGCGTCGAATTCGAACTGCGACGTTGAAATCGGGTGCCGATTTCTGGCCACGAATTTGAACCTTGAATTGGGATTGAGAATTCGGACGTCGATTTCGGACGCTGAATTCAGATATCGATTTCGGACGTCGATTTCGGATGTCGATTGTGACCTCGTGTTTGGACCTCCCGTTTGAACCTCGCGTTTGGATCTCGCGATTGAACCTCGCGTTTTGACCTCACCTTTGGACCTCGCGTTTAGACCTTGAATTTGGACTTCAAACACGGGCGTCGAATTCTGATGTCGACTTCGAACGTCGATTTCGGACGTCAATTTCGGACGTCGAGTTGGTACATCAGAATTAGGGCGTCGAATTGGTGCGTCGAATTTGGAGGTCGAACCTGAGCGTCGAATTCGAACTCTGACCTCGAATTCGGGTGCCGATTTTGGACCTCGAATTTGAGCCTTGAATTGGGACCTCAAATTCGGACGTCGATTTCGGACGCCGAATCCGGACGTTGAATTCGGACGTCGAATTCAAATATCGATTTCGGACGTCGATCTCGGACGACGATTTCGATCGTCGATAGTGAGCGTCGATTTTAAAAGTCGAATTCGGACGTCAGTTTTTAACGTCAATTCCGGATGTCGCGTTTGGGCCTCGTTTTTGGATCTTGCTTTTGAAACCCGCGTTTGGATCTCGCGTTTACCCCTCGCGTTTGAACTTCAGGTTTGGACCTTGCCTTTGGACCTCGCATTTGGACCTCGCGTTGGGACCTCGCGTTTGGTCCTCTCGTTTGAACCTCGTGTTCGGACGTCGCGTTTACACCTCGCATCGATTTCGGACGTCGAATTGGTACGTCCGAATCAGGGCGTCGGATTAGGGGGTCGAATTCGGACGACGAATTTGGGCGTCGAATTCGAACTCCGGCGTCGAAATCGGGTTCCGATTTCCGATCTCGAATTTGAACCTTGAATTGGGATCGAGAATTCGGGCGTCGATTTCGGACGCCGAATCCGGACGTTGAATTCAGACGTTGATGCATTGAATCATTGATCGTCGCGCGCTGGTTGTGTTTTTTTCTCTCCGTATAAATTGGCTTTAAAACGTAACAGTCATCTTTCCCGTTGATAAAAAGTGTCGAACTGCAGAAATTATTTCATGCGCAGTATATCCTGCGATTATCAACGTGCAAAACGAACACAATTCTACAATATTTTGATAAACTGTTTTATTTGATTTGTTTCAACTACCGAGGTGCCATTGTTTAACTGATCGAAGCGTCGCTATTGTTATTTTGCTGTACAGAATGGTTTGCGAAGTGTGTGATACGGCGATCGATTGCAAAGTCGATATCATTACTGTGTGCCAGGGAAGCTGCTGTAAACGATTTCATGCGCAATGTGTGGGATTGAACGAGGCTAATATCAATGCACTCACCAAAAATATTGTCTGGTTATGCGATACGTGTTTGGAAGCATTCTTTGAATCTGTCGCTACCTCGCTGACTGAATCGCCAGAGCCGAACCTTTCTTCGAACAACATCGAGTGTGAGGTGGCTTACATGAAAAAAAATCGATGAAATTCAAAACTCATTATCGCAACTATTGCCACAGAAGCGTTCATGCCCATTTAATTCTACCCCGGTTTCGACTGTGGATTCACCGAACGAATCAAAGAATATAAGTCGGATTGATTCACCAATTGGCAATGCACATCGAAGTGATACGGAGTTCTCTTTGTTCCTGTCAAATATAGAACCTCACGTAACCGAAAGCGAAGTGAGTGCCTTAGTTGCACAGTGTCTCGGACTGAATTCAAACGACAGAACTGACACCAAAAAACTTGTTCCCGGGTGGAAGTCTATCGAGGATGTTGACTATGCGTCGTTCAGGATAGGGCTTGATGGAAAATGGAAGCCACTAGCCCTGCAGGCGTCGACTTGGCCTCGAAACGTTCGCTATCGTGAATTTGTCAACCGGAACAACATGACGTGGAAACCTGGATGTTGAACAACACATTACTGCTACTGACGATTTTGATTATCTTTCTGTTTACAATAATTAGTGTTTATTTACTAATGCAAGAATGTTCTGTGAGAAGTGTTTATTTTTGTCCTGTCTGAAATGTATTGTATTTTTGTACTATTTGAAATGTAAATTTTGTAATTGTTACTAGTATAAGGAACCACCATTGGGGCCAAGGAGCCTGTTGGTGTAAATAAATAAATAAATAAATAAATTTCAGATATCAATTTCGGTCGTCGATTTCGGGCATCGAATTCTGATGTCGACTTCGAACGTCGATCTCGGGACGTCGAATTGGTACGTCCGAATCAGGGCGTCGAATTGTGGCGTAGAATTGGTGCGTCGAATTGGGAGATCGAATTCGAGCTCTGACCTTGAATTTGGGTGCCGATTTCGGACCTCGAATTTGAGCCTAGAATTGGGACCTCGAATTCGGACGTCAAATATCGATTTCAGGCTTCAATTTCGGATGTCGATTGTGAGCGTCGATTTTAAACGTTGAATTCGGACGCCAATTTTGAACGTCAATTCCGTCGCGCCTGGACCTCGTGTTTGGATTTCGAGTTTGGACCTCCCGTTTGAACCTCGCGTTAAGATCTCGCGATTGAACCTCGCGTTAGGACGTCGCGCTTGGACCTCGCTTTTGCACCTTGCGTTGGGATCTCGCTTTTAGTCCTCTCGTTTGAACCTCGCGTTCGGACCTCCCGTTTACACCTCGCGTCCATTTCGGACGTCAATTTCGGACGTCGAATTCGTACCTCCGAATCAGGTCGTCGAATTCGGACGACGAACTGGAGCGTTGATTTTGGACGCCGAACGCCGAACGTTGAATTCAGATATCGATTTCGGACGTCGATCTCGAGCGTCGATTTTAAACGTCGAATTCGGACGCCAATTTTTACGTCGCGCTTGGACCTCGTGTTTGCACCTCGCGTTTGGAATTCACGTTTGGTCCTCGCGTTTGGGCGTCTCATTTGAACTTCGCGTTTGGACCTGGCGTTTGCACCTCGTGTTTGAACCTCACGTTTGAACATCTTTTTTTAAAGGTTTGGACCTCGCGTTTGGAACATGCTTTCACACCTCGCGTTAACACGTCGCGTGTGGACCGCGCATTTGGACCTCGCATTTGAGCCTCGCGTATAAGCCTCTCGTTTGGGCCTCGCGTTTGGAACTTGAGTTTGGACCTCGCGTTTGGACCGCTCGTTCGAATCGCGTATTTGGACCTCGCTTCTGGTCCTTGCGTTGGGACTTTGCCTTTTAAGCTCGCGATTGAACCTCGCGTTGGGACCTCGCGTTTACACCTCGCATCGATTTCGGACGTCAATTTCGGACATTGTATTCGGACGTTGAATTCAGATAGCGATTTCGGACATCGATTTCAAGCGTCGATTTTAAACGTCAATTCCGTCGCGCTTGGACGTCGTGTTTGGACTTCGCGTTTGGATCTCGCGTTTGGACCTCACGTTTGCACCTCGCGTTTGGACTTCACGTTTGGGACCCTCGTTTGGGCGTCTCATTTGAACCTCGCGTTTGGACCTGGCGTTTGCACCTCGTGTTTGAACCTCGCGTTTGAATACCTTTTTTTAAAGGTTTGGACCTCGCGTTTGGACCTTGCTTTCACACCTCGCGTTGACACTTCGCGTTTGGACCTCGCGTTTGAGCCTCGCGTATGAACCTCGTGGCTGGATCTCGAGTTTGGACCTCCCGTTTTAACCTCGCGTTTGGATCTCGCGATTGAACCTAACGTTTGGACCACGCGTTTGGAACTTGAGTTTGGACCTCGCGTTTGGACCTCGAGCTTGGACCGCTCGTTCGAATCTCGTATTTGGACCTCGCTTCTGGACCTCGCGTTGGGATCTCGCCTTTGAACCTCGCGTTTGGTCCTCTCGTTTGAACCTCGTGTTGGGACCTCGCGTTTACACCTCGCATCGATTTCGGACGTGGGCGCGGATTAACGAATTGGTGCGTTGAATTCGGACGACGAATTGGGATGTTGAATTGGGACGTCGAATTCGGAGGTCGAATACATACGTTGGATTCGGATGTCGAATTTGGGCGTCGAATTCGAACTCTGTCGTCGAAATCGGGTGCCGATTTCGGACCTCGAATTTGAACCTCGAATTGGGACCTCGAATTCGGACGTCGATTTCGGTCGCCAAATCTGGATGTCGAATTCGGGCGTCGAATTCATATGTCGAATTTAATATCGAATTCGGATGGCGAATTCGGATAGATTCAAATTCTGTCGTCGATCTCGGACGTGTGAGTGAACGTCGAAATCGGAAACCAAAATCAGACACATTCAGACGACGAATTCGGACATCGAATTCGAATCTTGAACTTGGACGTCAAATTTCGCAGCCGAATTTCTATATCGAAATTCCAAATTCCACTCTCAAATTCCGACGTTGAATTCGGATGTCGAATTCGGTTATCGAGTTCGGACTTCAGATCTGACGTCGAATTTGTACAACGAACTCGGACGTCGAATTCGGATGTCGAATTTGGGCGGTGAATTCGGACGCCGAATTTCGCTGCTAACTTCCGCTGTCGAATTTCCACGTCGAATGTCGCTGTCGTTGTACGACGTTGATTTCCGCTGTCGAATTTTGTTATAAAATTCCGCTCTCAAACTCCGCCATTGCATTCCGCTGCCAAATTTCGAAATCGAATGTCCCTGTCTCAAATTCCTATGGCGAAGTTTACTGTGGAACTTTCGACGTCGAATTCTACTGGCGAATTGAGATGTCGAATTTTGACGTTGAATTCCAACGTCGAATTGCGACTGTGGATTCCGATGTTGAATTCCGCTATCAAATTCTACTGCTAAATTCAGACCTCGAAATCCAACGTCGAATTCTATCGTTAAATTCCAACATTAAATTCAGCTGTTGAATTTCGACGTCAATTTCCGATGATAAATTTCACTGTCGAATTCCGACATCGGACGCCCCTGTCGACTTCCTGTGAATTCCCGAGGTCGAATTTCAGTTTCGAATTCCACCATCAAATTCCGACGTCAAATTCTGACGTTGCTGTAGAATTTCGCTGTCGAATCTCGCTGTCGAAATCTGATGTCGAACGCCATTTTTAAATTCTGACGACGGATTCCACTGTCAAGTTCCGACATCAAGACATCTAATTCCGACTTCGAGTTCTGTGGTAGAATTCCGACGACGAAAACTGATGTCATATTCGAATTCCGCCGTCTAACTCCGCTGTCGAGGGCCGACGTCGAGTTTCGCTGTTGAATCCCGTCGTCGTCGATTTTTGCTGTCGAATTCCTACGACAAATCCCGATATCGAATGGTGCTGTCAAATTTCGCTGCTCTAATTATAAAATCAAATTCCGCTATCAATGTCCTACGTCGAATTCCGACATATATTTCCGCTAACGAAGTCTGACGTCGAATTCTAGTATCGAATGCCGACGTCGAATGCCAGTGTCGAGGTCTAACCTCGATTTCCCACGTCGAATGACGACGTAAAATATCGCTGTCGAATTCCTACGTCAAATCGCGACGTCGATTTCCGCTGTCCAATTTCGCTGTACAATTTTAGATTCGAATATGGAAGTTCGACATCGGATGCCACTGTCCTGGAATTCCGCTGTCAAAAACCGATGCAGAATTCCGCTGTTCAATTCCGTCGTCGTATTCTAACGATGAATTCCAGAGTCGCATTCTGACATCGATTTTCGCCGTCGTGATCAGTCCTTGAAATCCGCTGTCGTGTTACACTGTCGAATTACACTGCCGAGTTCGGACATCGAATTTCGCTGCAGAATTCCAACTTTGAATTACGATGTCGAATTTTGACATCCAATTCCAAGATCGAATTGGGACGTCGAATTCCACTTTCAAACTCCGACCTCCAATACCCAAGTAACAATTCAATTTTTATAGCACGCTAGAAGTGTAATCAAAGTTTTATCAGAGGTTATAAAACTATCATAAAACCTCAATTGTTACTAGGGTACTGCTGCTTATTTCTGGCATCGATTATCGGTTTCCGCTATTTCAGCTCGATATATTTTGATTTCAAAATCAAAGGATACTATCATGAACACAGCCTATTGTTGGATGTTAAAACTCCTATAATTTCAAAAACAACACAGTTACTCGCTGTAATTCACTACTGAACAGATACTTCCTGATTTTTTTTCTAGTTTTAAGTTGTTCTATGGCGCAACCCTTAGGTGTCCCCAGAATGGTCTTGACGAGTTGGAGAAACGTAAAATAGCGAATAGGATTTTCCAAATTCCGAATTTTGATTCTACATCGTGTAAGAGGAATATGTGGGGGGGGGCGTGCATGGCGTAGCTGGTGCAGAAATTTTCTTGTACGCAGCTCACCTGGGTTCAATTCCCAACCCTGCATATAGGATTACATTTTTTCTAAAGAGATTCTTCTAACTAGAAGAATGAGACGAATGACCCTTACACCTCCATGATCGAAACAAAAAATGTATGTTATCTCAGAATAAATTCAATGATAAAATAACGAAAGATGTTTTATGGATTTTCAGGATCTTTTATAACTTTTTATACGTGTCAATGCTAACATTCTATCGGTTTCGAGCTCTAGGTTATTTTCCAGAAAAAAAGCAGCGTAATCTCAATAGATTCGTACGTCATTGCACGGATTCCCACATACACAATCCGGAGCATGTGCGCAACCGAATTTCACTCACACCACCACTCACGCAGGCGTGCAAAACTCGCACGCAACGATCTTCGCCGAGGGCCGTAACAAAAACACTTGATCGGTGAACACGTTTCCTAAAAATAACCTCGCGCCAGAATACATTTTTCGGTCGTAAAAAATTCGTCTCTGTGCCGAAAATAGACCGTGCTCTCCCGATCACAGCAGGACTGTAGGTATTATTTTTTGCGCCAGTCGGTACGATCGTATTCACTCACACGGCACTGTCGCTGTCGCTACAATATCGCACCGGTGAAAATGTACCTACGGTTTTACTCATATGACGACTGGCAGGTCATACATTATTTTTTCTTTTAATTTTACCGCTGATACAGTTTTTGTTTTTGTGCTTTGCAAATGGCCATGGCCGAGAGAACCAGGTAAAATTACGATCTGTTATTGTTCGTACCTTGGACACATCCTGGTTCGATCTTGACTCGCGACGGATGATGGTTCGTTGACCGAACGAGGGTTGTGTATTGTATTTTGGGTATGTTGTTTTGAGGAGCTGTAAAAATTAAGAACAAGGTTGACGTTGAAAAGTGTCGAGAAAAAATAAAATTTCTTTGTATTGTAATTCTAAAATTCTGTTAAGATCTAAACCCATATCAATTTATTTTGGTGCACATCATACCGATTATGATGTTTATTTTTTTCCTCTCAATCGAACAACGCAGTAATAAAAATAATCGAAAATAATTCAATTCAAATGATCCTGGCACATATCACTGTCAGTCAGACGGAAGACTTTTTCTGACAAAAAAAAAACGTTATTACATCTCAAGTCGAACTGCCACATAAACCGATATCTCAGCATCCATTTGTGAATGACTACCGAGCGTCCATGCATTTTCCCATTGCGCCCTGTGCCAACCTCCGTAAGCCGACCGAACTGCGAAACATTATTATTTATGCCGATAAAAAATTTATGACTTTGTTTTCGATGGCATGTTTTCGAGTTGATTGAATATAGATACCTACGTCCTACGTCCTCCATTCCAGCGGAAAACTGAGAGCCATATCTAAATAACAGGTGCCTGGCAACGGCAAGGGCTAGTCTGTTTACTACCCCCAGGATGTGGATCAGAATCTGAATCTGAGTGTTGCCGTTGTTTTCTCCTACAGCCCTAACCGTTTGGATGATGGGTTGAGTTGCAGAGGACACGGCACTCATGAAATATGAATTTACGGTGCGGAGTCTTGCTTTATGTCCTGTGACCTACAATCTCGTTTATGTTTAATCACACTCCAATAATAGATCGCTTGTCGAGCTCCGATGGCTGTGGTCTAACCCCTTCATGCCCAGCTATAATTTTCGATTTAGGCAAGATTGGTTCACAAAAACTAGTACGACTAATAACTGGGACTATTACCTTTCATTTGAGCACTAACAGTTATACAAGTATCAGCTCTAAAACTGAAGTTATTTGTAATTAGTCTTATTGGAATCCGATGGTGCAATGCTGCCAGAGATAGTTTATGTTGACGACGAAAAATGAAATTTTCATATATCTTCGTTATTTCGCAATATTATTGAAAACTGGCAAAAATCTATCAATTTAGACTGTCTCTGACTACATTTTCCACGCAATTGGACTATTGTAAATATTCTAGAATTGTATTGAGCATTGGAAGGTAGAAATAGAGCAGCTTCTAGCACTGCGAGGGAAGCATCTATCGTTATGAAAAAACCTTTTTCGTATTTCTTAACCCCACACATTTAAAACAAAGATAGTTGAAAAAAGTTGGGCATCAAAGGGTTAAAGGACGGAATACCCCCGGTCCCGAAGGGTCTGTAGCAGAACGGTGTAATTGGTTATGATGCCTCTGGGAATCCGCTTATATTCGCTGAGTATAGTTTTTACAATTGTCAACAGTGCCGATGGCTGTCAACATTGCCATAGACAACAATAATTCACTGAAAAAACAACTGTGCCTCATCTACTGTTGAATCAATACCGGTTTGCGGAGTAATTGTTATCGATTTCATTGTACTAATGAAGTGCATGCATTAATTGGTCTCCTGACAATTCTGCTTCGAAAATATTTAAATTATGTTGGTGCGATAAGTTTGTTTAATTGCATCTCTGGCTCTTCTACACTTTTACTGGACTCATGAGAAATCGAAGTGTTAGTTGGTTTCCTTTAACAACTACAGGTATAGCTCTGTAGTACGTACATTTTGCCCAGAAATTTTTTCTCGTTTGATTTTGTAAACTTCAACAAAAAGGGACAAATTTTATGGAAGGTCAACGGGTTTCAAGGGAAGTTTTTCAAACTCTAGAGAGTTTGTGTGGTACTCAGAGTAGTTCTGCAAAGTTCAGTAAGATATTTCAAACGTTAAGTAAACCATAAATTCATCGGAAAAATCTATCAAGTACCTATAAAAAAATTTACGAGTTTTAGGAACATCTTACAAGTTTCAGCATAGTCCTTTAAATTTCGGGAGATTGCTAACTTACAATGATATCCAAAGAACTTCATACACTTTGTACGACACTCAGGTCAATTATAGTTTTTTGTCAAACTTCTGACCTTCTCAATGAACTTAAAGAATGGCATTCGAAGATAGTATGGAATTCTGGGAATACTTCAAACTTCAGAGATTTTCTATGTAAACAATTTTAATAAACAGCAGTGTTCACGATTTTCACATATATTTGACCCAAATCGCGGTAAATCTGCAAACTTCTTAACATTTGGAAATGGTATTACTGTTTCAGTATACTTCGAGAACGGCTATCGGCGATTTAGTGAATTAAAACTGAACTTCAAGAAAACCCAACAAACTTGATTAAAATCTTAAGAATCTCTATAAAATTCGCGAAGCTTCAATAATATTCTAGGGATTTCTGAAAAATCTTTTAGACATTGGGGGGTGTCTGTAAATTTTATAAAATTCTTTCAAACTTAAAAAAATGATTATGAGCCTAAAGAATGTTTCATGAAACCTAAAACTAATTACAACGAAGTGTTTTGAAAAAAAAAACGTGCAAAATTAGGAAAGTCTATCGAATATCATAAAAACTTCTACAAACTTTTGGTACGACATGTCCCATATGCTTCAGAAATGTTTTACTAACTTCAAGAAAACCTGTTAAATTTCGAGAAGCTTTCCTAACATCAAACAAAATTTAAGGCAATTTTAAAGATGCATTAACTATCTAGAGCGATGATGAAAGGATTTTTGATGATCGATCTTCAAACATTATGTATAAAAAATTTCCCTGATCCTGAAATTGAATTCAAAAAGAATTACTATAGAACAGATTTCAAACCTTCATATGTAACTTTCTTTAATAATATGTTTTAAAAGTTAAAGAATATGAACTTTTAAACTGGATTCAATGTTCGAAACCTTTTCCTACGGGGATGGAGATAGCGTAGTTGGTAAATTGATTGCCTTGTACGCAGCTCACCTGGGTTCAATTCCCAACCCCCGCACTTAGGGTTAGAGACTGTTCTACAGAGATTTCTCTAACACGACAAAGAGGCGAATAACACGAAGGTTAAAACCTCTATAATCAAAAATAAAAAAAATATTCCTACGGTTATAGTTATATATTTCCGAAACGGTCATTTTTGAAGATTTTTTAAAACTTCGAAGAAATTTTCTGTCATAACATATTCTGATACATTATTTTAGAAGTCTTCTAGAAGTCATTATGGAGAAAACATTCGTTGAAGGTGTGAAACATTTCGAGCTCTAAAATATTTACGAAATTTTCTTAAATCAAATTTTCTTCAAAATAACTATTTATTTCATGATTCAGAAACTAATACTTTCGACAAAATGTGAATTTTATTGTTTATAAATAACGGAAGAGATTTACCGTATACAGTAATATCGGAATAACACTCAAAAACTTTATTGAAGTCAGTCTCTAGCTCCATTTGCTTAAAAAAATGATTCTCCTTGACTATGTACGTTTTTCGAAGGTACTAAACCTCTAAAGTTGACGGCTTCGAAATGACGTGATCTTGACCTCAAATATTCGTATCATTGATAATATATCAACACTAAAATGCTCATAAAATCAGTCCTAGCCTGCCAGAGACAAACTGAAAACACCATTTTTCATAACTTTCTGTCTACTTTCTGAAAGTGTTATTTCGTTATTAAACATTTTAAAAAACATTTTTAGTAAATATTGAAATTTATGCAATTTTATAGGCATTCAACCATTTTCAACTTCCCATTCGAAAAAATACAACTTGTTCAACAAGTCCATATTTCGGTACATCCGTTCCAAAGTGAACTCATCATGATTGGAAATCAGAACGCCGGAAACATTTTCTATTGGAATCTTCTCATGCAGGTATTTTATATGATACTGATGCGATTTGACAACTGTGGGATCCTCATTACAAAATCAGTGACAAGATCCCATTTAAATACGTTAGTCAGCATAAATTGAATTAGTGAATAGAAATCCTCTTCTCCGGTTCTACCATGTCAGGCATTCTGCGCTGATTACATTTTACAAATTGGCCCACACCCAAAATCCGACGGGGGAAGGTTTTGTTACTTTTGGGTAAGCTTCTATTATCAAATTGGTAATAGACCATGTAAATGTATATTGCGGTATTAAACCCATATTACCGTAAAGACACTAAACGGTGGAATGGTGAGCTTTGGTAGCTATGCATGTATGTGTCAACTTCGACTCTTTTCGTATGAGGGCTAATTCGATCGATTTCTTTGATTGTATTGTATTTGTATTTGATTGTATTGGAGTAAAAAAAGTCGGAATTCTGCGTGGTTTTTGGCTAATTTCTGTCGAAACACAGGCAGGAACCAACCGGAATTTTGGATCCTTCGCTTTGGGTTCCAGTGACATGGTAGTGTACAAAAGCGAGATAAAAATGTTAACCCCTCAGAACTCTGTCGATAAGAAAAAAAATATTACCCCGCCTCATAAACAGGTCTCCACACTCGATGGTTCGTCGCTCGCACAAGATCAACCGAACAATCATTGAAGCAATACGCACACGTGGCGACAGGGCACGGCACAAAAATATTCACTATGGATTTTGTTTCAGCTATTCCAACGCGGCGACAGCAACAGCGTTGGATAGCTAAAGCAAAATCCTTGGTGAATATTTTTCGTGGTATATGTTCGATCGCTTCGCGTGCGAGCAGCATAAAACTTGTTTACAACATGAAAATTTACAATAAACCCGCGAGTCCATTTAGCTGAAGCATTGAACTGAGTCAAATAAACGAATTATGTAGTAAAAAATTTAAAAAAATCGCAAGCCCAAATATAATATTGGCACAATAGTTTTTGATTCAATGTTTTTGATTTTTTATTGACACTGAATTTAGTTTTCCAATCGGGAATTCTAAACTCATCCGCGATATTTTTAACAATTCTACAACAAACAAAAAAATCGTGTAAAAGTAAACAGGGCAAAAAGGATAATGTAATTACCACTAATTGAATACACTCGTGCATTATTAACTTTGTTGATTGAAGGACACGTTCGCAGTAACAGTAGGACTAGCTGTTCTTTCTTTCATATCCAATCGCTGTTTAATCATATATTAAGCGATCAAAGATTTAAGTGTTTATCAATGTTTTCATCCAAGTTTCGCTCATAGGATAAGTTCACACGATGAACTAAATGTTGCACCATTTTAGTTATTTTCTATGGTTACCAATTAATGTCCATGTATGGTTCAAAACGATGCGACGATACAGTGAACAGATATCAATAGGTAATCATGGAGAGCGACTAAAATGTTGCAACTGGTTAAATCTATTAGTCAATAAGTTGGGCTAAACGTGTTGATTGCATGTCTTCACTATTTGATTGTTTTTCGTTTTTTGTTTGTTTTGAAATAACGAGAGAGAGAGAGAGAGAGAGAGAGAGAAATGACCAGAAATCAGGGCGAGAAGAGAGAAGAAAAAAGAATCAATCCAGAGCGCCGCGGGAATGCTTCTTGTATCCTGTCTGTATACTCAACACAAGTTATTTTGGAAATGCACCCTATCACGTTAATTGAAACTGTTTCTCAATTTATAATAAAAGAACAAAAAACATCAAAGCTCTTTTCGAGAAGCCAAGCCAATCTCTTCCACTCACAATGGCCATACCGAAAAAAAATCTATACCTATTAATTATTATTCGGGTTGTTTGGTGTGAGGTTAATGTAAATGTAAATCAGCTAAGCAACTGCCAGTAGGAACTAGAAAGTTGGCAGTAATTTAAAAACGTGTTTAATCCACCTAACAGTGTGATGAGACATTTCTTATAACTCTTATCACTCTTCGGATATTATATCGTTTGAGAGCATTTAGAACTTGATGCTTCGCGATGTTTTTGATAACACATACTACATGGGATAGTGACAGGACTCAGAGAATCGCTCAAATCAGCATAGGACAACATCAGTGCTAGAAATCTCAAACCAAATCAATGGGAAAGCGAAAAAATGGCCCATAAAATAGACATACCAACGAATTATTGCTAATGCTCTGTTAATAAAATATCTAAATTCCTCAACCAATGCATTGTGGTGGGAAAACTGAATTTTCCTAAAGGGGTTATATATTGTACTGAAACAAAAAAAAACGATTTTTTTTAATCGATTTGAAGTTTATATTTTACTCAAATTTCCAACGCGACTGAGAACTAAGAAATCAACGCTTTTTCTTGAAAAGGGCGATACTAGCAGTGATACCATTCAAAGAAAATCAACAGTGTATATTTCCAGACTTGGTTTTATTTCCTATTTAAGAACTATTGTATTTTTTTGCATCCTAGATCGAAACCCAAAACTTCATAAAGTATTTGAAATTATTAAATTAAAATTTGTTTTTGCTATTGAAATTGACAAAATGATAGTATCGCCCCTTTGGCGATTGTTTACTTTTTCGGTCCCATCTATCAAAGAGAATAGGGAAAGAGACGAATAGTGTGAAGCCAAAAATACCTTATTGAGCAGACCAATCGTGCAATGCAAATAAACATTACTCATGCCTGAGTTGGAGGAGATAAGTATTGTAAATCTATCAAAAAAGAAATTTGAATTTTCGTCAGAATTTAGTGCAATCGTGATTGTAAGGTGCATTCTAGAGTCTATGTATGAGTAAAAACAAGCTTTAGAATTATTTCATCTCTTTGTTTCAAAATGCACATCGTTTGATAAACAAATCCAACGATCGACAAAAGGTTTGTTTTCAAAATATAATAGGAGTCATTTAAAGTGCTGCCTTTGGAAACGGTTGCCAAATTCTAGTGTTGAAATCATCGTAAAGGGAGTGTTGCCGTTTTGACTGATTTTCACTCTGCGTCTCTTTCACTATTCTCTTTGCCATCTATCAGCATTGAAGTATCGCCCTCACGTTTTTTTACAATAACTACCGTTTTACACCACCGATTTCGTCCGGGTTTTTTCAATAGAGATCATTGTTACTATTTACAGCTGGTATCAGCTTGATAATCCTAAAAAATACGAAAATAACAGTTTCGCCTCTAAACTGCTAGCAAAAAAAGTATCGCCCTGTTTGTTTGCATGGAGCGTGGAGGGCGAAACTTTAAATAAACAAACAAAAATACAGTTTCGCCTGTTATACTTTTTGCTGTAGTTTAAGAAAGCAGTATTGTAGAATCCAAATTTTTAGGTTAATTTGTTGCGTTTCAAAGCCCTCATTCGCATGTAAGAAAAAAGCCCTATGTTTACATTTGTAAGTATCGCACTTTTCACAAAAAAGCGTTGAAATGAAATCGCAGCTCCTGATATCACGCTATCTCTGAAGTACATGCGTGCATAGTTTCAAATTTTACTTCGACATCGACTTTTTCTAAAGGTGACTTCGTAGTAGTATTCTTGATTTGAATTATTATCGCTAATCCTAATGCCAAAGAACAAATAAAAACCTCACGAAAGCGAACCGTTTGGGAAAATCATCATCATTACTGGAACTTTCATTTTCACGAAACTTTTCGATAACCTTCCGTCACTTGCGTTAATGCACTGGGTGCACAGTAGGGTGACAGGAAAAAAATGACCCCTATCGGCCCACCTCTGTGTCGATTCCTAGTCCCACCAGGAGTACTTGCACCAAATTTGAAGCAAATCGGACAAGTCTAACTACCGGACCAACGGGCCTGAAGTTTGTATGGGAATTTTCAACAATTTACATGGAGAAAACCCACCAGCACGCATTTTCGCCGCTAGGTGGTACTGTATGCATCGTATTATCACTGTAAGTGAAAATAAGAAGGATAATTGAATTGTCTACAACTTAGTCGAAGACTGCAAGTAAATCCGACTTTGTTAAAAGAAGTTATTAAACTTTTAACGAAGTGATGTCTGAGTCAGTTTTGCATGGGGCCTAATAGTGCATGGTTGTGTATCAGTACTCGATTCACACGAACTAAACATTTTTGTGAAATAATCGTTAGGTTTAGCTCAATGGTATGTTCAGAAAAATTATAGTAAATAATACGAGTCATACTTTGATTAGAAAATTTTTGTTCCACCTGTTACCGCATAGAGGGCGCCAACACCAACTTTTCAACGGAGAGAGATAGAAATTTGGTGTCTTCTACAAAGTTATAGAACAGGCATTTTTCAGTATTTCTTATGAACATCTTGATACTCTATATCTCTTCTATGAAAAGTTAGTTGTGGCGCCCTCTATGCGGTCACAGGTGGAACTAAAATTTTCTAACCAAAACATAACTCGTATTATTTACTATAGTTCTTGTAAACATACTATTCGGCTAAATCTAACCATTATTTCACAAAAATATATAGTTCGCGGGAGTACTGATACACAACCATGCACTGCTAGGCCCCATGCAAAACTGACTCAGACATCACTTCGTTAAAAGTTTAATAACTTCTTTTAACATAGCCAGATTTACTAGCAGTCTTCGACTAAGTTGTAGATAATTAAAATATCTTTCTTATTTTCACTTACAGTGATAATACGATGTATACAGTGCCCCCTAGCGGCGAAAATACGAGCTAGTGAGTTTTCTTCATGTAAATTGTTGAAAAATCCAATATAAACTTCAGGCACGTTGGTCCGGTAGTTAGACTTGTTCGATTTGCTACAAGTTCTCCTGGTGGGACTAGGAATCGACTCAGGGGTGGGCCGATTGAGTTTTCAAAAATTCATCATTTTTCTGGGCAGTCTAGTGCACAGTGCTCTAAAAATCTAGCGAAATCGTCTTAGGGCACCAGCAGGTCTGTAAAGAATACTAAAAATTAATTTCAATTCCATAATTTTCAGTTCAGCAATTCGAGAGATCGTGCTCACCGCAAGCCATGAAAAATAGACTAGCGTGTGAAGCGATGGTCACAATTTATCAAAACATCACGGTTGAATAAAAAATAAAACTATTAAAAAATTTCAAATAGTTTAAAATTTTCACAAACTTATTAGGAAAAATTGTTTAATAAGCTTTCGTAATATTGTGTAGGAAAAAAGCTGAACATTTGAAAATAAATCTGAGGATTATGATTGATTACAGAACTCTGGAATTTTCTATTGGAATGTTTTTAGGCAGGAATTTGATATTGATGCAATTAGACAACTGTGAAATCAAGACCAATAGATCAGTTACATATCAGGACCCCATTCCGACAATTTATCAAAAGTCCTCATGATGTTTACAACAACAGGTTATAAATCTACGGATCAGATAATTGTTATTGTAATTGTTATTGAATTAAATCAGTCTGCATCAATAAATTTTCAACTTCAATCCATTTTTTTTTTTGGTGTGGTGGGGGGGGAGGGGGTGTTGTGTGGTGTTAAACCCCAAAACCTTCTCTTGGCTACGCCGTTGCTTGGAGTTATTTATTTCGCTTTTCATTTTCCGAAAGGTTTCAGATCGATCCGATGGTCATAAGTTAGAAAAATTGCAGTCAGAAGGTTCGCACAAATGAACATTTTTGCACTGATAAGTTATCAAGTTCCTTCCAGACAACTTGGAAGTGTTCGATGATTATTTCTAGCGGTTGTAGATAGAAAAATGAAATACAAATTACAAACACAAATTTTATCGAAATACTGTCTGGCTTATTTCAATGAATTATTACTATATTGAACAATAAATAGGCGACAAAGAGTAATCCACAAACAACAATCCGTAACTTTTAAAGTATTCAAAATAGATATTTGAAGTCTTCAGTAAAGTTATTCGCAAAAGTAAGAGCTACAAATTTGCTGAAGGCATCATTTCGATATAATCACTTCCAAGAAAATTTGTGAAAATATCTCACTCAGAGGGGGATTAATCAGCAAAATCACAATACCAAAAGAAAGGGCGTATTACCTCCATTATATTCTCCGAAGATACTATTGACCTAAAATAAGCCGTTTTGGCGTTAATAATAGAGTACATGTTTTTGGTCATATTTCTGGCAATGAGAAATAATAAAAATCTTTCGTCCGCATTTAATGTTAAATATCTCTTTTGATAAGAGTCCGATTTCAACAATCTATAGCTTGTTCGAAAGGTATTCGTTGAAGCTGTTTAAAACATATAAATTGTTAATCTATGTTGTCAATTTCGGCAGATAATTCAAAAAAACTGCAAAAAACGCCATTTTTACGCATTCAAACATTCATATCTTGGAAACTAAACATCAGAATCAAAAACAAATTAATAACTTTCTTACTGTTTTTTTATTTCTTTCATTTAAAATTGGTTTGGATAAGATCGGTTCAGCCATTGCTGAGAAACACGAATGAGAGATTGTCCGCTACATACACACACATACACACAGACATTGTCCCAAATCGTCGAGCTGAGTCGATTGGTATATAAGACTCGGCCCTCCGGGCCTCGGATAAAATCTTGAAAGTTTGAACGAATTCTATACATTTCTTTTATAAGAAAAGTAAAAAGTATCAACATTTTGATTTTTTTTTTGATTTGAAAGTTACTGAGTATCTAAATACTAACTTGTAACTTAAAGTATTACATAAATAAGCAGTTGCTTTCACTTGCCTTGTCGAACTTGAGCGACTCTATGGTGAGCCAAGTATCCGGAAAGTAGCTCAAGCTGGAAGGGTACGGCAGGCGGGGCATGTTGTGAGGATGCCGGACAACAACCCCACCAAGTTGGTTTTCACCTCGAACCCGGCTGGTACAAGACGGAGAGGAGCGCAGCGTTCCCGGTGGCTGGACCAAGTGGAGCAGAACCTGGCGAGTATCGGGCACCTGAGAGGTTGAAGACAAGCAGCAACTGATTGAGTGACGTGGTGGAATATTGTGTAACAGATTAGATCATGTTAATATGATATATAATCAAGAAATGTAATAATATCTCACTTGTCTGACAATACACTACCGAAAGTACACAGAAGCCTTGAATCAAGTTTCAATTAAATATCACAAAATGTAGACCAACTTCACGAACGAAAACGACGTTAGATCAAGAAAATAAGAGTTAAACCGTTTCTCCACATCTACAAATTGCCTGCCAGATCAGAAATTTCTCTTCTCTCTAACATTCTCTAGAACGGCAAACTTGGGCTTGACGCTAATATATTACTATCAAAGGATATAGCCTGGACGTAAGTTTCGTCCTCCATTATGGTGGAAGACGATTTGATGAGCAACTGTGGGATAAGTTTCGTGAGACATGTTTTTCGAGTGACGTTTTTCTGCTCATTCCGATTTGGCGTCTTCTACACCTTATAAGTATGTTACCCACATACCTCCGTTAACTGGACAAGGGACAGAAAATGACAGTGTCCATTTGTTCTGTCGTCTACTGAAGTTCGATGGGTAATGAACTAAAATAAGTGTGACATCAGAAGTTAATAAAAACCCTGGCCTTGGTATGTAGCAGGAAAATTGGAATTGATCAAATGAGTAGCGGTTGTGTGTGTTCACTCTTTTGAATCAGCGGTACGATTACTGTCAGCAAAGCGACAATCGTGTGTTCTTCCTGTAGCGTCAGAATAGCCCGGGAAAATATAAAGGTTAGTGCAGTGGGCCGAAGTCCCAAGGGTTGCAGGTTCGAATCCTGCCTCTGGGATGATTTTTTAAATATTTTTTTTCTATTTAACTCATTTCAATCTGTTTCCCCCGTTGGAAACCATAACAAAATTCGTCCGTGCTAATCAGTAAGCAAACAGACAATCCACAATTGTTATTAACAATAACAATAAATAACAAAACAAAGATGAAGCTATCTTGTTTCAGTTATCTTAATTCATGATCTGGCAAGGGATTTTCAGCTTCCGAAAAAAGACTACAGCTTTCGTCAGAAACAGAACAATAGATTATGTCGATTACATTTAACAGCCTATATCGTGTCGGCCTCATTAAGATTCCCCCCAGATTAACTTTAAATGAAAAGAGACACGTTTTCACGATACAAAGCAGTAAAAATCCTATAACCACATATAATAACACATTACGACGTTGTTTACGTTTACGTGTACGTTTTAATATTAATTTTGTGCGTGTATTTTGAAAATAGAATGGATGTCATTGGAACGAATTCAATTGTTAACCAACTCTATCGAAAAATGTTTCAAATCAATCAAATGTAAGTTGAAGGTACCTCTGAATGCTGTTGATATGGAACTAAATCGCTTGACCAGTTGGCAACAATATATTCCATCAAAATTAGTATTGTGCACATTATTTTTCATCAAAAGGAATGTCCTTCATTTAGTCCGTTCGTTATTCTATTGACTAAATTTCTTGTAAAGGACCCTGTTTAAATAAGTATAGATATCGCCCCAGGAGTAACAGAATCACACTCTTAGTCGCCCTTGTTCGAAATATACCCTAAATTTTGGTCAAAGTAATTCTCCGCAATTTTGCCGGCTCACATCTCTAACCAGTCTACTCTTCCCCCCAGACATCCATTTTCCGACCTACACCGCAGCCAACAGGTGCGATCCCCGACCGCACACAAATCCGTACACATTCACTCGACTCGACCTGGTTGGGTAGTGTAGCAGATCGTTCACTCGTTTCCGGAAAAACTGCATGACGCGTGATCCGTGGGCGCGATCCCACTCACACAACGCACACGTTCAACGAATTAATCGGATTCTCTAAACGTGATCATTTTCTCGAGCGATGTAAAATGTAAGTTTGTGTGCTTGCAAAAAATACTGGGTTCATTTTCCTGCGAAATTTCCATCCATTCAGCAGTTTTAGTATGGGTTGTGTAGAAACGATTCACAACTACACAGTTTGCACGTTTCCCTCAAGTAGTGGAAGATGTTTTTCCTTACCGCTGCTGTTGGTCAAGGCGGAAATTCATACGACTGCAGTCATCTCCCGTTCGTTCGACCGTGTATAAGCCGTATCGAAGATCCCACTCTAACGACCGTTGGAAATTTGTTTCGAGTAAAAGAAACTTTTAAGTGAAGGGAAAATATTAGAAAAAAAACTAACGCCCGCGATAGATCGCTCGGTTCTGCGTGCGCGTTCATCTTCAAAGGAACCCGGGTTTTTCCCCGAGGAATAATTTGCATCAGCTGTGCCGGAGATTTGCTTCCCTTTGTCCGTGTGAAACTAATGAAAAGTGGTGAACCAAGTGTCAGTGGAAAAAGTGCAAATACCACAGCGGAAAATAAATCGTGATTTCTGTTCTATTTAAACTGAAATCAGTGAAATAAGTACAGTTCGGCTGAGTACTTAGTGTGCGCATTCTGCGAGCGAAGTTTCACACCAGCTATTTCCGCTGCGCATAAATATCACACCTGGTTACAAATTAAGAGGAAACAAAGCTGGGAATACAGCCTGCCAAACAAGGCGCAATAAAAGGCGGACTAAGGAAGTCATTCGAGCCGGTGCACACAAAGGAAGAAAGTACGTATTTAGAAGTCGCGTCAAGTACGCGGTTCACTTTTCCGTCTGCAGTTTTTTGGTGATGTAAGGAATAGATGCTCTATCCGAGGGAATTTGCGCAGAACATCGTTTCGTTGGTTGGATTTGTTATTGTCTGCTGACGACATTGGACAGTGATCTCATAATGAACGTATGCGTAATGGAGAATTCAATCTTATATTTTCTTCTTATTCACGTTGTGAAATTCTTCAAGTGGCGATTTTTTTTTGATTTATTATATTTTACAGCAGTATTCGCATCATTGACATATCTGCAATCTAGGAAATCTACAAATAAAACATTTCACTACATTATTCAGACTGAGAAACCCTTAAAAGATACTGCGATGTTTATCAAAAACGACTTACATTAAACTCGTTTTTTTGCGGCTTCGATTAAGTTTTTTTCACGTTTCTTCTCTCGTATAAAGGGTGCCACGTTCAAAATATGCTCTAAAAGCACTTTGTTCGCCGCAGAACCCCCCATTTTGTCATAAATAATGTTTTTTTTATTCATTTCGTTTATTTGATAGGCACAAATGCGTTAGCTTGGCGGTGCCAAATTCTTTTGTTTTTACATTTTGGATATTTTAAAACTAGGAGGTTACAATGTTGAAATATTTTTTTTATGAAAGAGAAAAATTTTACAGCTATCTTAAGACTAGAAATAAGATTCTATATACAAGAGAGGGGGCAAAAACAAATTTTATGAAAAATTTTAAAACAAGGAATTCAATAGTAATAGTTTTTAGGAAATATTTACAGTTACCTTGAAACTAACAATATAGTTTGGTACACAAAAGCAGGAACAAATATTTATGAAAAATTTCACCGGTGTTTTAAAACTAGGGATACAATTCTATTTACAAGATAGGGGACAATAGTTTTAACAAAGAGGTAAAATTACAAATATCTTAAAACTAGGAATACGGAATACAAATTTGATCAAGATATTCAGAGGGGGGATTATTTCCAAAATCGGTGTAGAAGCAGTTGTATCAAGGACAGGGGAGAGAATGCGTAGATGGTGACTTGCAACTTTCGGACAAACGGGAGATCAACGAAACCAATTAGCGCCTCAGTCTAGTAGGTCGGATTGGCTAAATAAATGTTGTTTGGGTTTTCTTAAAGTTCCGCTTGTCTCAATATGTTTCGATCGGGCAGAGCTCGGGCGTATTCGGGGGGTTCTTGTATTTGGTAATAACCGACAAGTAGACCACCAGAACACCAAAGATCAATCGCTTTTTCAGACCATTGCTCACGTAAATTTTCTTGTTTGGCAATTCTGGTAGTAATGATAATTTGGCTTTTTAAACCACAGGGGCAGACAGCCTGCCAAACCAGATATTTCTTAGCGAACTTTGACAGTTTCATACGCTTGAATATGTTCATCACCTCTCCCTTCCAATTACCGTATAAAGCTCCTACCAAGGACACTGTTTGTTTTTTATCGTCCAATACAATGTCATCCAATTTTGTTAGCATCGTAGCGTACAGCTTCCGGGATGGTATTTTCGCTGTGTTGTTTTGCTCATCTTCGCGATTTAGAGTCACTTTATTTTTATTACTGAACAGTTAGACTCGTTTTTTTTAACTCGATACACGGTTCTAGATGACACTGTCAGCATTTTAAGGACATCGCGAACGAAGAAGGTTGAAGGTTCCACTTGAAACCGCTAAACACTCTTGTTTTTGTCGTTTCCCCTCGATCCAGGTTTCCTGGCTGTTGTTAATTGTCAAACGTCTAGATCCATTCTATTACTTTGGTGATAGATAATTGAATTGGCCACTGTTTACGAAATTAGTTATGGAACTTGCGTTTCAATTTCCTTTCATCAGAATTTGACACCAACATAGTGACAAAACTAAGCTAGCGTCGGATTGACGCTAGCTCAAAAAAAACGAAAACACTATTTGTGTTTCTGAGAAAACTCAGAATTCTTCGTGATGTCTCGCAAGAAAAGGACTTCTGATTGAGCTGATGAGAATTAATGAAATCGAAACTTGGTTTGGCTTAGCAATTCTTGTCACTAACTTAGTGTCGTGTGCTGATGAGACAAAGTCGAAACGAAAATTCCATAACTAATTTATGTAACGGTTTTGGGCTCTTCACGCGCGAAGATGGTTTCAAAATTAGTAATATTTTTGCTGACTTCAAATTGTTTCATTCTTAATAGTGAAAATTAATATGTCGAAAATCTTCCCTTAGAAAAACCTATTGTAATCCACCTAGCGGTGCAATAGTGTCTTTCTCAATCATGAGGATACTAAGACTGTATGGTTAGTTAAGGGTAGTCATGCTGAAATATTTCTTACAATATTATTGCATTTGAAAGCAAAGTCGTGGTAGGAGGGAGAGATCGTAGCAATCACTGACGTAAGACGGGATTTATTTCTCCCGTTAATTTTATTCGGATTTTATTTTATTTTATTCATCATCTGACCTCATTGGTCTTAACCCTCCGGAGGTCGCGTAAATGGCTCACTGAACTAACAGCCCCTAGTGTTTAAAGACGATTTCGCTTGATTTTCAGAGCGACGTGCACTCAGTGCACTAACGCAAGTGCCGAAAGATTAATGAAATGGCAGTTGATCCAACAATTACTACGAATCTAACTCTCCTAGAGGATTCGTAGCAACGAAAGCAGCTTGGGCTACTCTTCGGCTCCTCTTTCAAGCGCATGTAACCCTAATAATCTACAGCAGTTTTTGTATGGCGGAAGCTTGATATGGTCCTAGCACGGAAGGTGTCTTAATGCATAAGGAAATATTCATAAATTTTGTAACCCAAAAATTGCCCAAAACTGACTCCCCCTCCCGTGTTGACGTGTTTGTCCCAATTTGTTTCAAATTTCTTTATCCCTCCTCCTCTATTACGTGACAAATTCTTCAAAAATTCAATTTTCCTCTGTAAAAACATGTTACGTAATGTTCTAGCTTACTCCCCGTCCTCCATATGTCACAACACGTCACAAATTGTCGTACCCGCTCTAAAAGCGTTACGTAATTTATGAATGGCCCCTAACGAACGAATTTTCTTTAAATTGCTTTAGTCCTTGCTATCCATGTTGCTTGATACGGACATCATATTATGGAGTAAGATTCCCATATCGACCGTACCAATGCGCAGTACAGTGAGCGGGAACAGTGAGGGTCGCTAATTTAATTCGAAATTTTAAACATGTATCCCATCTGGCGATTTGCTTTGTTAATATTTCGAAATGTGGTGCAGAATCCAAAGTGACATGTAATACACGTAGTATACACTCAAGATGCTGATGTATTTATGTATTTAACAATTTACGTCCATCTAACAATGATTCTTAATGAACTGAATTACAAATAATTCAATATTAATTCGTCAAAAGGGCGAAACTGTTTTTGTAAACAAACTTGTTTCGCTCATTAGTCTGCTGCAGAGTGGAATTTCATGAAAAATATGCGTTAATGTAAATTTTTACCCTTTGTAGAAGTAATTTCAGTTGTTTTCTGCTTTGAAATTATAGTAAATTAAGAGAAATCATCAAAATAAAAGTTTGTTTACAAATCTTATTCGCCCTTTTGCAAATTTAATATGGAATTAACCCAAAGTGATAACAAACGATTTTGAAACTGTGCAGAACTAATGACGAAGTCGAAGATGTCGGTAAAATCGTTAAAGCGACGGACCATTGCTTGTATTGGGCTGTTGGCAGCGTAGTTAGTGTTACGCATTTCAGTCTGCAGAAGAAGCTTAGATGCGAAGGTAGCTTGCGACGCGTGTCTACGATCTTCTAAAGTGTGCAGTCCTAGTAATCGACAACGGTCTTTGTATGGTGGCAAGCAGTCTTCCTATATGCACATCGTACACAATGTTCGCTCTGGTTCTGTGCTCATATTAAACCCACGAACTCAAACACGCTATTTCGTACCTAAACACGTGCACATGTTCGCCTGCACAACTGAACCCCATGTACGTACACGGTGTGCGTACACATCGGTCCGTGGTACCAGTTTTTTTTTCTCACTCTCATCGTTACTAGCGCTGACTGTTTTTGCCATGTGCGAAGCGCTCTCGTGTACGCACCCGGTGTACGTACACGGATGTTTGACCTAGAGTTTGCACATCGTTCGCTTGAGTTCGATGTTCGAGGCAAACTTGTACATCGAGACGAAGCATGTTTGAAGTTGAACGCGTGCACGAAATTTTGTACACTGGTACAAAATTGTACATGTTCATGGGAAGTCTGGTGGCAAGTTCAGCGGATCATTCCAAGGCCATCGACGTAACGCATATCTTATGAATCTGCGCTGGACGGCTTCAATTCTTTGACTCCAAGTTGCAGACGACATTGGCGAATTCCAACTGTGAGCGCACCAGTGAACAATACAACGCTTTGAAGCAGAAAAAGGGTCCCGGAATTCGTTGGATATTTTGAACATAAAACCTAGTAGACGATTAGCTTTGTCAATGATCGCTGAGAAGTGATGGGTGTACGTTATCCTTTCGTCAAGGATGACGCCCAAATCTTTTACATGATCAACGCAGCTGAGTTCCAGCGATGTTGTAGTTGAAAGTAAACATGTTCCTCGTTCGATGAAAGCTGATAACAAAGCATTTAACAACACTAAGAACCATTATGTTTCTTTTGCACCAACTATAAAAGGTATCAACGAGATACTGTAGCTCACGGCAATCGGCTTCTTTTTTTATAATTAAAAATATTTTCAAGTCGTCGGCGAAGAACAGTTTCCCTCCACGACGAAAACCACATCATTCACAAACAGTGAAAACAGTAGCGGACCAAGCGTACTACCTTGAGGAACTCCAGAATGGTTGGAAAAGGACTCAGGTTCATTGTCACCAATTTGAATAACGACGTTACGATGAACAAGGTATGATCGAAGCCAACGGCAGAATCGGGCAGTGCATCCAAGTTTATCAAGCTTCGTTAGCAGTATCTCATGGTAAACAGTGTCGAAAGCAGCCTTAAGATCTGTGTAGATCGTGTCCACCTGCAGTTGTTTGGACATTTGTTCCGTACAAAAGGATGTGAAGGAGACCAGGTTCGGTGCGTCAGTGGAATCGCTAAAATATCCGAACATTTTTTCAGAACAGCTGAACGCATAGCACTTAGTCCTGGAGCATACGACAATTTCGTTTTTTGTATTGCAGAGAGAACCGATTGTTCTGAAATGGTGAATACATCCATATCCACCGTACCAACGGGAACATCACGGGACGCGTTGTTGAGCTCAATGGCAGTTGGCGCATCAGTCGTGAAGACACTCGAGAAGTAACTGGCAAATAGGGAGCACTTTGTCGCCGTCGTAGTCGCTACTTCGCCATTGTAGACCATCCTAGACGGAAGACCCGTTTCCTTCCTCTTCGTATTAACAAAAGTCCAGAAGCCCTTCGGATTTCGTCGTAAGTTTTGTTGGATGCGGTTCACATATCCTTTGTACAGCAATTTATTGTAACAGCGGTACTCATTACTGGCGAGTGCGAAAAAGCGCTTGAGAATAGGGCATTTTTCAACACAGTCAAGGAGTAACCGATTTTAGAGATCAACTGCAACATCAACATCCACTTGATCAAGTAGTACACTCCAGTCAATCAGCAACAGTGAGCGGCGTAGAACTATTAGGTCAGTTTTGCGAAAATTACGACGATTCAGAGCTAATGCTTCCTCATACAGTGGTGAACTAATGGAGGACATAGATATTACCAAAGCGGGATGATAGTTATCCAAAGGAACGATCACACTGGAAACTTCACTCACAGAACAATCAGGCAAAGCATTCTCGTTGACGAAGACAAGGTCAAGAAAACGAGATTGATGGTTGGAAATCGTGCTTACTTGACTTAGTCCGTGAAAAGCCATCCCGTCCAGAAGTAAGCAGCTGGCAGGATTTGTTGTCGAGGATAACGGGTTAGGGTAAGCGTACCCACGTCCAGAAGAAACCCACATGAGTCCTGGTTGGTTGAAATCGCTAAGGACTATCATCACATCGTTTGTATCTGCCTGAGAAGAAGCGCGCCCTATGGAGTCTAGGTGGAACTGCGTAATAGAACAATCAAGTCGTTTTTCTGGAGGAATGTAAACAGCTCCAATAACAATGCGTAGTAATCTTCGTCCAAACTGCTTTAATGCTTCATGAACTATCCACACCAAACTCACAGAAGGCAAGTGCGGAAGAAACAGCAATTATAACTCCCCCGCCGCGACCATGGATACTGTTACGAGCACCTCGATCCGCACGATAAACTGCGTAAGAATCCCCGAAGTGCTGCATCGATGTAATACGATCATCGAGCCAAGTTTCCGATAGAACGAAAATATCGTAGTCGCCGTCAAGAGCAGCCAAGTAGAAGTCCTCGATTTTCGTCCTTAGCCCTCTGACGTTTTGGTAATACAACCGCAAACCATCGACGCCACGTGCCAAGCGTCACGACTAATTGCAAGTACGTGATGTACCCGAGTTGTTCGGGTGAGGAACACCTGAGTTGTTCGAAAATGGGGCAGAGAACACACATCCAATTTGAACTACAAGTTGGCGATATACGATTCCAGTCAGCGAATTAGATTAAAAGACACTAACTTCAACCGTTCCAGAATTACTGTCAACTTCGTCAAATGCTCATTTTAAACCGATTCAAGCACCACCGTCCATATTACATAAGCAGAATGAAACAAGCTGTGCGAGATTCGTAGAGATTGCTCCTTTTGAGATGAAACCATGTTGATTAGAGGAATTGTAGCTTTGGCAAGATGCAGAGAGCACATCGTTCATTATGATCTTAAAAACTTTGGAACAGGCACACAAAGATGTAATTCCTGTGCAATTTTCAACATTTCGCCGATCTCCTTTTTTGAATACAGGAAACATAGTTGCCCTTTTCCAGGAGCTGTGGAATAGAGTTGTCAACGCTAAAATAAAGTCATTCGAGCATTTATTGGGAACACACGAATGTATGCCACCAACACCAGGAGCAGGGGTTCCAACAGTACTGCCGCGCGACAGTATTCCAGAGGTTGTCGTCTTGGTTTTGCTTCAACAGCCTGATAACCAAATCATTCACGACAGCCCTCAGTGAAAAGGTAATGCGACTCGCAACGTTGCCGCACTTCCTGGGACATCAAAAATCTCAAGAGTATCTCAGCCAGAGAAAGAAACCAGCACTGGCCTAATAAATTTCTTTGATATTGTGGACGTATTTTTACTGCTTGAAATATGTCTGACCCTCTTAAAAGCATCTTAAAACATTCTTGAAGCAGTTGACTACAAAATGGCCCCTCCTTTCAGCGAATGTACCCTTCGATGACTATTTCATCGAACGAGGTCACGGATTTGATCACTGTTCCATTCTTTTAAAATAATTTTGCTAAATGCGATGCATTTGCACTATGCGAGACATGGCTTCCTTCAGAAATAGACCTACCCTTCCACGATTGTAATATTATTCGCTTGGATCGAGAAGACTTATGGGGTGGTACTTTTGGGGACCAAAAAGTGCAATTCTTTCAATCAAATCAACTTACCTTCGACACCAGGCATTAAAGTTGTCGCTTGCCAAACTAGAATTAAAGGCAAAGACATTTGCATTGCTTTCACCTACATGTCAAAACCAAAGTGATGCAAAACTAAGACTTCATCAAAGGCGCTAGAAGACCACACTACAGCCCTGTCTGTTCCATACAAATTTATTCACAATATATGGTGTTGTTCTCAAATGTGAATTGGATAAAAAAATTAATATCGAACGTGTTTGAGTTGCACGACACGAAAATTTAAAATTAAAAAGAGCGAAAGTAATTGCAAAATTTATCGCTCTCTTTATTTCATGTAGATTCTCCTCACAATAGGCACGTATTTCAGCATTCCTAATCCTTATATCATCCTAAAAATTCTATGCGCACTCGTCATTCAAAATCTTTGCTCACTGGAGCAAGGTGTCCTTGCAATAGTAAACCCCGTGGCGTTTATTTTTGGAATATTGATATTTTACATTTTTCCTAAATTTCTCATGTATTGAATGATATATATTCAAAATTTTATGATCATTGGATAAGAACAAGATTTTTAACATGAGTTTAAACGTAGCAAAGTTCGGACTTTTTAATGCTTTTCATTTCCGAAACCACCATTGCTCTGTTCACTTCATATGTATGTTGCTCTTTTGATTTTGGTCCGATTTTAGCACAACTAGTCTCATTGTGTAGAGGAACGAAAGAAATTGGTTAGTGAATAAAATACATTTGGTAAATTTGCTTGGAACTATGACTTTTTAGTTTAAATATGTTTGAGATGGTCAGATCAAAAATATTTTTTTCACTAATGTATTCTGTACAAATTTCGGAATCATTTCGGAACGATCACATAGTATACATTCTATGGGAAATAACCTCTACTTTTAGAATATCATGGTCTCGTTCTGCGCCTAGGAGCGCAAAAAGTTTTAAGGAGATTTTGAAGCTTTGTTGCTGATATGGAGGCGCATGGTGTTTTGTGTAAAATATTTAGACAATCTACAGTAAACCAACACGTTTTACAATAGATTTAAAGTAGTGTTCTTCATTTGTTATGATATTGCTGACATTGGTGAACAGTAACGGAAAATCTACCATGAAAACGGGATCATAGTTATAAGAAAGGTTCAATGACACTGTATGGAAAAACACGTTTAATATTTTACGACTTTTGACATCAAAAATGAGCTCAGCACCTTAAAATTAGCTTAAATTGTGATTTTCAGCCAATTTAGGTAACATTTGAGGTTTTGTCCGACTTTTGTTTGAAGACCCGCCACTGTGCGACGGGCTGCCAGCCAGCTACCGACAGTACGCGATGGCGGAAACACGCATGAAGAGTTTAATGAAAGCCAACAAACGTAGCTACTGCGGCACCGGTTCGTCGACGGACTTACGAGAGAAATATCGATGAGCACTATTTGGGGCACGGCCCGACGCTTACGAAACCGTAACAGTACCAACGAGAGTGTGGAATATTCGAACCGTTGGATATTCGATTTTGCCAAGAAGGTTTCTCCGGATTCCGCCCCGGTATAGCAGATCTACCGTACCGCGTCCTTTCACGATAACGCGAACGATACACCGTTTTCGAAGGTGGAGTTCTCACTTGCTCTCTTGTCATGTAACAATAAAGCCCCAGGGCCAGACAGAATCAAATTCAACTTGCTGAAGAATTTCACAGACTCTGCCAAGAGACGCTTGTTGAATTTATTCAATAAGTTTCTTGAGGGTAACATTGTCCCTCATGGCTGGAGGCAAGTGAAGGTTATCATCATCAAAAAACCAGAAAACCAGCCTCCGACCACAACTCGTATCGACCGATTGCAATACTGTCCTGTATCCGAAATTTGTTCGAGGAAATGATCTTGTTTCGCTTCAGCAATTAGGTTAAACCAAATGACTTACTGTCAGATACACAATTTGGTTTCCGCAAAGGCAAAGGGACGAACGATTGTCTTGCGTTGCTCTCAACAGAAATTCAAATAGCTTATGCTAGTAAAGAGCAAATGGCATCAGTTTTCCTAGATATAAAGGGGGCTTTTGATTCAGTTTCTATCAAAATTCTTTCTGAGAAGCTGCACCAGCATGGTCTTTCACCGACTCTAAACAACTTTTTGTTAAACCTGTTGTCTGAAAAACATATGAATTTTTCGCATGGTGATTTATCGACATCACGAATTAGCTACAGGGGTCTTCCCCAGGGCTCATGTCAAAGCCCCCTTCTCTATAATTTTTGCGTGAATGACATTGACGAATGTCTTGTCAATTCCTGCACGCTAAGGCAGCTTGCAGATGACGGTGTGATCTCTATTACAGGACCCAAAGCCGTCCATCTGCAAGGACCATTGCAAGATACCTTGGACAATTTGCCTGCTTGGGCCCTCCAGCTGGGTATCGAGTTCTCCAAGGAGAAAACTGAGCTAGTCGTATTTTCAGGTGCCCACCCGGGAGACCTGATCAGGCTGTACCAAACAACGATATTGTCGTTGATGGAATATGGGAGTTTCTGATTACGCTCCGCCGCGAACATACATATCATCAAACTAGAGCGAATCCAATATTGTTGTTTGCGTATTGCTTTGGGTTGCATGCACTCCACACATCGTCGCTGTTGTGCTATCTTATGACAAGCGCCATTTTGCACATTTCGAGAAAAACGATTTTTAAAGTTTGAGATTGAATATCATGAAACTTATAAATGGTAGAAACAATTCGGAGAAGACAATTGATGTTTCAACCTATTCTGTATTAATCTTTCAAATATTACGAAGATTGGTCGACCATGTTGCAAGTTGTCACTAAAAATGAAAACAAAAGTCGTACTCGCACGTGTCATAGGTGTGTATTGATGAAAAAATTTGTATGACGTGTCATAATCGTGCATGAAAAATTTTCCATAGAAAAACATCACCAATTATGAACTTTTATTCATATCTTTGGTTTAAATTGGTCTATATAGAATCGGTTAGATGCATTTTGAAGGAAATGAGTCAGGGAATGTAGAAAAATAGTTATTTTTGCTTACAGTGTTGCCAAATACGCAATGTTTCCAGTTTAAAGCAAAAATGGCGTTTTTCTCCCAATACATATATTTTTCTTTTGAAAATTATTATGCCATTGTGTTCCTACAACATTTTTACACATAAAAGCAACTAAAACTTAATTTTAACATTTTAATCCCAAGATATAGTGATTTGAAGCAAAAAATTCACAATTTCCAATCACTTTTCTCGCTATGTTTCAGTAACCAAGCAAAATTTCAAAATTCTGGAAACGCCATTTTGTAGAGATTCGTTAGACGAGTGATGTTGCATATCTAACTCAGTTTACCCCAAAATGGCGTTTGTCATAAGATAGCACAACAGCGACGACATATGATGAGTTTAGAAGCGCTGGCGTGCGTTCTTCCGCTGAAAAATTGATCTTGGGACCTTATATAGATTGCTCATCCGATGCGATATCTTGAACCCGATAGTAATTGCAAATTTCGAAAGGCTTGTGGAGCTCAATTCTCAAACCCCCTCCCCCCCTTGTCGGCCTTGTCCACCCACTCTCCCATGTCTCTGATACACAGATGTAGTACTTCACCCCCTCCCCCTTCTTCTCCTTGAATATCTTCCCAAAACTTATGCCCCCCCCCCCTATCTTCTAGTTTCACCACTTTAAAATATTTAAATATTTATGAACTATTCCCTCTAGTTGTTTCTAGTTAATGAGCTTGTAAAATGTTCCGTTTAGTTGATAATTAATTGCTCCAACAACCTCCCTTCTAAAAATCATAAAGTGCATTACTATACAAAGAAAACACAAAATGACCCGTCCCCCTACGAAATCTTACGAATATTATATTATCCCCTCTTGTATATGTATAAGTTAGCTGTAAAGTTTTTTTGTTTCATTAGGTATATAAAAACAAAATAATATTGAAATGTGTAACCCCCAAGTTTTAAGAAATGCAAAATGAAAAACAATGAAAAAATGACACCTTTCAGCTAACGCAAACGTGCCTTATCAAATAAACGAATTGAACAAAAAACGACGAACTAGTTTAAATCAACAACAAGATCAATTGACTTCCAGTTGTTTATGTACTTGTTGAAACGGTCGTGTAATACAATATGCGATAGTGTCCAGGGTGAAACAAACGTTACAAGCTGAGACAAGTGTTTCAAGTAAGCTTTTCAAGTTTTGTGCCCAGGCTGAAACGTTCGTTTCCAGACTGAGGCTGACAGTATCAAAACAACAGCGCTAGATTATTGTTTTCAACTAAAACTCAGTTCACAGTTTGATATTCGACGACATGAAAAAATCATTTACGTTTTTGGTTGAAAATGTGATGAATCGATTTTCCGTGCGGTACCACGATTCCTGTTCTTGATAAAGCTCTGTGTGAGGCATTTCTATCCGATTTTCCGAAACGCTTAACTGCTAAACAAACATTCCGCTGTGAAGGTCAAGCCCCACTTAGGGAATCTATATTGGTCTATGACAGTCTTAGTAGAGCTCCCCGCACTAATCGCAACAGTTCATTACATTTTAAGTCATTATTTGCATCTACGAGACAGCCAGCCAGCCAGTCGAGCATGCAGACGCGCGTTCATTCGTCAGAAGACTTTTTGTCCAAAAATAGTTTTCACATATGAAAGCCGAACGAGCAACCATCCAACCAACCGGCCAATCGACCGTGAACGTATCTTTGTGTACCTAAGCCTCTTGTATGACGTGACTAGAGATGGGCGAAACAGTTCACTTCGAAGAACCATTCCCGACTGAACAGTTCTATAAAAAGAACTAGTTCAGATGAACCGTTCTTCCGTTCAGCTGATATTTTACTTTTATCTAGCGAATGTCTCTCAAAACATTCGATTCTTGGAGAGGGACCAAACAGATGCTGCAAACTAATATACCTCTGTATGCTTAACAAGTTCATCAAGGGCTCGATTTCTTCATAATGTATAACTAGAGAAATAGAGAATGAGTGAGTCGTTCGCTTATGAGTCGTTCTTCGCCGGTTTTATTCTGGGAGAGCACAGATAGCGGTTTGTGGGACTACAAGTCAGTTCATTTTCATTCGTTCGCCTAAAAATCGGTCCGAGAAATTCGCTAAACGGCTTTGGGTCATATTCAGTTCATTCGCGTTGAAGAGAATTGAGAACTACCGTTCTTTTAAAAAGAACTTCCGTTCGCTCATTCTCTTCAAAGAACCAGTTCACTTCAACCGTTCGCGAACGAATTGCCCATCTCTAGACGTGACCAATGTGCCCCAACGGAATCAGAGTTTCGCGTAAATATTGAACTTTTCAATGTCAGCTGCTCACTGGGTGTGCTGGCTGATCCAACACGGGCGGTAGTACATAGTCTTCTTTTTTTGCTGTTTGGAAATTTTCCGAACGCAGTAACCCTTGATAGTGTGTGCGCGTGTGTTGCTCCGGGTTCGGAGCAGCTGAAATAATTTCCCGAAACATAACAACAGCAAGTCGATACCGGTCGGCGGTGTGTGGGTTTGAATTCGCAATGATCTTCCTGTTGGAAAGTAAATGGGTAATTGGAATATGTTAATAGATTTTCCCCATTTGAAGTAGAAGTAATGAAAATAAGATTTACTGTTAATTAGTACCACTTTCTGTTGGCACGTGTTTTGATTTTTTTAGTACAAAGCAAAGTCTATTTCGTTTTAATTTGCCACTTTTAAAATTCCTACTGAGTCATTTGATTATTTCAGGAAACTTTAAGCGAATTCTATGGATCAAGTAGCATCTACTTATAGCCAACACGGCCACACCAACACCAGTTGTCAGTAGGTTAAAGCATTGTTGACCCAAGATGAACACAAAAACGACACACTTTCCCGCACTGAATCACAACCCAAATACGGCGTTCTCGGAATACGAAAATCTTCAGATAAACGAAATTTTCTTCGGATAATCGAATGTAAATTCCATCACGTTCTGTCTCCTTCGACGCCCACTAATAAAATAAGCATTCCTATTACGATTTTTTTTCCTTCTCTCGACCGATTCCGATTTTTCCTTCCCGAAATCTCGGAAGTCGCTTTTGTGTTCGCCACCGTACCGGCTGAGTCGCGGCTGCCTTAACTTTTTCTTTCACTAACGCTGCCGGCCACGACGCGGCTCATGATGATTATTATCAGACGATCGAATGAACGCGGGGGCGATACCGAAAAATAAACAAAAACTCACTTAACTATAATCTATACCATCCCCGAAAGCCACCATCCATCCGTCGCATATGGTTTCACTTGGTTCCCAGCGAGCCGCGGAGCGGATTTGGCTGGTTTGATTCCATACACCGAGTAATCCGATTGAAACATATTTCCTACATCGTGGACTTATGACTGCAGGCACTTTTCCATCGGGAAATAGTACTTGCTGGTGTTAGACTTTGGACATCCGATAGATGAAGGAAATTAAATAAATGTAATCTAGTTCTAAATCTTCTTTATAAGCCATCGGTTCTTTATTTGGCGAGATAACAAGCCGACGTTAGTAAGTATAACGACATTGTCGGATGAGATTTTCGGTTGTTGGACTTATAATCCCAAAAAAGTGTTCGCTATCGTTGGTCGTTTGCCGGGTTTTCAGTTCACCAAAGCAGTTCTAGGTTGACTGATGGGTGGATAAAGTTTTTTGTTACCAGCTGTATATCGAAAGTTTTGGCTAATGCAAAATTTTTAAGAATCGATATTTGGGAGAATATCCCTGCAATGATCGAATCAGTGGCCTCGTTCGATGACTTAGCCATCGAAGGATTCGTTCGCTGATAGAAGGGGTCCTTTAGCAGTTAACTTCTTCGGAAGTGTTCTCATTATAAGGAGAAAAGATATCAGAAGACTTTCAAGAGGATCACTAAAGTTAAAAATTGAGAAAATTAAGTCCACGACGACAGAAATTTTCATTAGCCTTTTACTGGACTGAGTGTTTGTTTGAAAAAAGGAACACTTCGGGTTTTTGGTGTCTCCAACAGTGGTGTGGGTACTCCTAGTTTGAATGCATTTCAGCATAAGAGCGCTTCGAGCGTTCCTGTGAGGGTTTAATTTTATCTCCGCGGTACGCAGAGCATGATTGAAGAACATGCGCAGGACCCCCATAGTAAATATAATTTGTCAGTATCTTTGTCGGAAGAGTCATCCTCATGCCATACCCCGTAATTACCGCATTGTTTGTTCTAGCCACAATAAGTGGCAGGGACTGTTCCAGGGGAGCGGCCCTGGAGGCCCGCACCCCCTCCGCAATATTCCACTAGTTGAGGAATTTGAAATGGATATCGTAGAATTGTAACTAATGAGTTAACACAATGTATTGTTTTTATTAACCACAGCCCTCTCCCCCACCAAAAAATATTTTTCTGTATCAGTCCCTGATAGTTGTTTATGTGACCCAACTGTTTGCAATTGCTGCAGTTCATTACCCGCGGTAGAAAAAGGCGAACAGGTAAACGAACCGGTGGCATAATTAGGAAGTTAAGAACCGGTGACGGTCACCCGAAACGAGTCCGTTAGAAAGTGAGTAGTTCTACTTTCCTCGATTTTTGCTGCACTCAATTGTTTGCAGTTTAGAATGCTCCCGTATTTTAACAGATCTTCGCGCGTAAAACCTAGCTTGGCGACTACCCCATTAAATTTCATCGCCTTTGCAGGTATGTAGACGCAATAGTTTTGCGTAACACGCACGCAGCAAGTAATATTGTTTGAGTGGTTCAGATCATTCACTATACCACCTATCTTATTATGTGAGTCAGAATCCTAGCTCATTTTTAATATATTCGGTGATTTCTTTCCGGTTCGAAAGTACACAACACCAGATTAGTCCATATGATATTTTTTTCTTCTGGAAATATTGAGAGAAACAAAGGAATCAGTTTTAGAATTATCAGGTACTTCCTTGTCACTATCAGGAGGCCTTCCGCCCTCGACCATCAATGCACAAAGGTAGCACATTGTGCAAACGAGAATCAAAAGCATAGTCAAGAGCCAAGTAAAAACCAACTTGATCTACCTAGCAGTGAGATAAAACATTTCTTACACATATCACAGTTGCATCATTCATTAGTTTGCAGAACTCATGCGAAGTAGTCACCCAACCAGAGGTGGGATGAACACAGCTTCGAGTCCTGCACGAATCAACTGAATAAATTATAAAAAATCGAAAATTCAAAATAATTTAAAAAATGTATAAAGAGAAAATATACAAAATAAAGCAAATACATAAAATGAGTCGAATGATTAACACAAATCAAATTAATATAATAAAAAAAACCGTTTTAATCCACCTAGTGGTGCAATTGTGCCTTTGTCATTTGTCCAAACTACGCTTTCTTGGCTGGTTATGTCTATTAGATTTTCGGTGCTATTTACACATACGTACAATGAATCGACAGCCAGGGCCGTCGAGAGCCACGTCGGGCCCCAAAGCTTGTATTACTGCCGGGCCCTTTTAAACCTAAGTCCTCTAGCGCAGTATGAGTTAGTATCTCTTCAGCCATGGGAAACTCGTGAGTCCGTGGTTTCTATTAGACTCTGGTTGACTCATATTGCCACATCTACAGATAGCGTGCCAGACAGGCGAATTTCGACAGCTTCTTATTCCGCGGTATCCAAATAGGGTAAAATTGCCATAGTTACAAGGTTTTAAATTTGTGGGTATTCAGGAATCAGTAGCGCCTGGCTCAAATGGCACATTCCCCATGTAGATCGGAGATCTGTGCCTTGCCATGAATCGTTTTTTCATCATTTCCCTGATGGGAAGGATTTGGGAAGTGGTAAGGTTAGGGGTAAGGAAAATAGGATCTGCAGGTGCCACAATAGCAGGAATAATACTTCCAACCCACGGAGGGATTTAGAATTTGCATTTTAACAGTGAGCGAATATATTTCGTTTCGCGAAACAAACGCTTCTGTTCCATTGATGGTCTGGAACATAATCAGCATGCTATGTCTAACATGGTGAAATTTTATGGTGTAAACAATGGCCATCGGATGGTATCGGATGCAGCTCAAAATTCTCGTTTAAAATTATCAAATCAAAAAGATTTTCTATTTACATAAGTAAATAGACGCGATAACAACATAGACACAGAACATAGTAATCATACGCAAATAAAACAACTGTGAGTACAATAGGCAATTGAGCACTGCTGCTATTGCATGAGCTGAACTGATTTGATTTCTTTATTTCGCACATTATAATTGGGTTCACACGCATCTTTGGTGAGACCCAAAATCACCGTTCTATCTCAACACAATGCATTTTTAGAGGGAAAATACTAGTACGTGCATAACAATACACAAATATAAAAATTAACCATATTATTCAATGGTTAGTTAAGCTCAGTCTATCTTCTCATCTCGCCCAGAGTAGAAACTAAAAATCGTTCCGCTAGATACACGGTGAAAACGACTGCAGACGAATTATGTTGTTATTGATTTTTGGCAATGTTCTGTAAGATCAGCTACTCGAGAAGTGAAACAATTACGTGCAGAGATACGCTTACATGAATTATCGCCACACACCCCTGACATCGTGATTAGCAAATTTATGTCAAGATACGGAGAAGTGCTTTTCATAACAGCTGAAACTTCGTATTTTCCCGGATGTCCCTAATGTTGTTCTTATGGTGAAAATGCTTCTGTACATACGTAACCATTTTATGCGGATCAACCGAAAATGGGACGTTTCATCAGACAACACTTATTAATGATTATGCACCCATGGAAGATTCCTATGCACGAATTTTTCAAAAAGACACTACACCACGGAAAACTTTGTGCAAAAGAACAAAAAACCCACCTGCTATAACCGTAAACAGCACACCGTTATCTTATGCCAAACCACAGACGGCTACACAGCAATATCTACGACTCTGACAGGAACAAATATTCACTCAACAACAATCACGCCCAGTATCTCCACGCCAACAACCAGCAAAGAAGCGAACGTAGAAGAGGACGGATGCGTTTGTCCGTGCGCTCGTATTCCTGTTTGACGCTCTATTGCTTTCTTCGAACATACTTTGAATTGGCTTCTCAATATTTCGTAGTATATTCCTCGATTCAACTAATAAAACTCGCTTTTTTCAATTGTACACAAAGTAGACAATTCCCTTAAGAACGTTTGTTTTAACAAATGCCAACTACCAAATAAAGTTTTCATTTTTACGCTTCCATCATACAATAATTTAATAGGAGGAATGATTACAAAGAAATTACTATGGATATTTTTATTGCTCTTTTATGAATACCAGACGTGTTCGCCCATTTACCGGGTAAAAACGCGGGCCCCCAAAGACGACCCGGGCCCCAGGGCAATTGCCCTGGCTGACCCCCCCTCTCATCGGGCCTGTCGACAGCAACGAACTTGAGTTGCTATGTGTCGACGCTGAAATACTTGAAATCAGCGGCGGATCCCGGAGGAGGGTTCAGGAGTTTGGACCCCACCAAAAAATTTCAACCTGTTAAGAAATTTTAAATTAGTTTCTCAACTCAAAATCATTTCAAACCAAATTTTTTACTGTATTTTCAGACCCACTAGGAAAATTTAATCTGAAGGAACTAGAATATTCTATTCGGGTAGGGATGATGAGGGAAGGGCGGTTTAGGAAAAGGTGGTAAGGGACCGTACACTAATTACGTAAGGCATTTTTAGAACATTCCAACCTCCCCCTCCCCCCCAGGTAAGAATTCGTAAGATTTTGATGAACTCCCCCTCCCCCTACATAAGATCTTATCATGATTTTCGTAATTAAAAAATCATTTTGTTAATTCATTAAATAAGATAGCGAAAACGATACTTATAGAATTATTTCAAAAAAATTCATGACAAAATTTAACTGAATTCATCTGTAGTAATTTTATTTGCATCCTAGTAGAACAACTATTGGGTAATATTTAGAAACGCCAGTCTGGTCCATATAATCTGCTTCGCTATATTTCACTTCCTTCGAATCTATGTTCTTGTGATGCAGAGCTCAAAAGAATTTATAACCTGTTCTGGTATGAATTTATTCTGAGCTCCAACTGTGACGATTATCGTACGCATAGCTCCGACTTTTTCGAATTTTCTTGAAGTAAAATTAAGTTCACACTCTGGAAATATTCGGCCCACAAGATCTGTCACAATCGCATGACAGAACATTTTCCGAATACCTTGCGGTTTGAGCAAAAAGTATGAGTAGAAGGATATTGGACCATCAACACGAAGAGTGTCAGCACTTCTTAACTTGGAAGGCATACTGTGACCCCAGTTCCCGAACAGGACAATGTGCCACCAAACGTCAAGAAATTGATGTAACTGCTCTAACACCATCGACAATTAAGACGCTTCTCACGATGGCAACAATAAACAAAATTACATAATTAATTTAACAATCATATACTGCTGTTGCAAAACACTTCAATTCCAGGTCCACCCTTCCTTGGCCATGATGTACAATATGTGCTAATTTTTTTTGATATAGAAAATGTTCATGGCACAAATAATAAATAATTCTTGTGTGAAGAATATTTTTTTTATTGATTTCATTTTCATACTTTTTTATGATATTACGCAAGAAAGAACAAACCCTCCCTTCCCCTCAGATAAGAATTTGTAAGATATTTTGAAACTCCCCCTCCCCCCATATGCCCTTACGTAATTAGTGTATGTCCCCTAAGTGATGCGGGGGATAAGGGTATCCCCCGCCATATTCCCCTAATTACGCCCCTGTTAAAATACAGAAAACCTATGCAAGTCTAAAAAAAAATTGGCCGGGATTAAGTTGACGATGTTCAGAGTGATTGCATAACCTTTCTATAGGAGAAAGGCATAAATGTGAATTTGTAGTGTATCCGCACTGTTCAACGCGTAACTCCGGAACCAGATGTCGGAATTTATTGAAATTCAATAGCAGCCTATGGGAACGTTGTGTCATTTGAGACTAAGTTTCATGAAATCGGTTCAGCCATCTGCGAATAACTGGGAGTAGATGTGCATATTTTAGTCACACACATACATACACACACATACATACGCACACACACAGACATTCGCCGAATTCGACGAACTGAGTTGAAAGGTATTTGACAGACGGCCCTCTGGGCCGGGTTGATTTGACGATTTTCAGAGTGATTGCATAACCTTTCTATAGGAGAAAGGCAAAACAAATTAGTTCCGCTCAATAAATTAAAGATTAAGCGATATTTAAAAAGTAGTTATTTTTTTATTTCATCCGACTTGTGCGTCTGAATGAACAAACCGGATGAAGTAAATGAAAGAAATAACAAAGTAAATAATAGAAACATAAAATGTATGAAATGAATAAAGTTATTAAAATCAATAAAATCAATAAACAATAAAATAAACAAAATGAACCAAATAATTAAAACGAATAAAATGGATATGATAAAATTAATAAAATTAATGAAGTGAATAAAGTTAATAAAATAATAATATGGACAAAATGAATAAAATTAATAAATTGAGTTAAATGATTCAAATAAATCAAATGAATCGAATTAATCAAATGAATCAAATGAATCAAATGAATCAAATGAATCAAATGAATCAAATGAATCAAATGAATCAAATGAATCAAATGAATCAAATGAATCAAATGAATCAAATGAATCAAATGAATCAAATGAATCAGATGAATCAAATAAATCAAATAAATCAAATAAATCAGATGAATCAGATTAGTCAACAGTTGTTACGGCATTTAATTAGCAAGGGACTGGAAGGTGAAGTATATTTTGCAATATTAAGAGCCATAGTACTCAAGGGAGAGCAAGGAGTTGAAGGGAGAAAGTTTAGAAAAGCGTGGAAGGATCATATGTGCAAGCTTAGAGTTTACCGGCGACTTATGCTTTTGTCTGTTACCGTAGGAGACAAGATCTTTTGGCATTAGATATGCGAATCACCTGAGTCTACGGCATGTCCGGACAAGCGTAAAGTAACTTGTAACTTCATGCTGTCGGAACCGAACCGAAAAAAAATGAATCAGATTAATTTGATTTATTTGATTTACGATGGCATGACAAATCCACGTGAAATGCCTAGCACGTGTATAATTGCGAATAGTGCTATTGACGCATGTCTTATATCCGACCTCACGATTCGCGATATTTGTGCTGTCACGGTCAATATCACTGTTGATAACATAAACAGGATGTACATCTATTGTTCGACCTATTTGTCGCACAATTAACCATCACCTTCTAATGCTTTCAAAAGATTTATATCATAGTGCGGCTGAAATGGGCTTCCTCTCATAGTCGGCAGTGATGCAAATGACCACCACAGAATTTGGCGCAGCTCTGACATCAACTTGAGAGGCACCGAATCGATGGAATACTTAAGTAGTACAAAGCTGCATATACTAAAGGGGTAACGCCACTGTAGCATTTAAAAAAAATCGAAATTTCTTTTAATGGTCCGAAATGTACTTTATGGTTTTGAAAATTATATAACAAAACCGCAGGCGACCATAATTGCATAACACATTTTATGTAAACCCCGAGCGCACTGAAAACTTTAACTGCGCTTATTCAGAATTGATTTCTTCAGCGACGTACATAGGATTTTATTTTTTCAATGGTTAGTTTTTTCAAACCATGAATTTTTTTGTCGATTTTCATGAAATTTTAGCATTTTTAACAAAAAAAAAACAGCACCTGTTGAGGCAGGATCGTGGTTTCCGGCGAAATTCGTTTTATCGGGTTCACAGACGAACAACAGATGGAAGCACAACTGAGCCGAACTGATAATCATGAGCGGGAAACAAGTAAACAGAAGGCTATACGCGCTAGCAACAGTTCAGGAAACATTATTATACAATAAAATAGTTTTCTAATTCCGATCTTGTCTACTCAATGGTTTGACTTGGAAAGAGACAATTTATTTCACTGCTATCGCCTATTTAACCTACGTTACTTTTAATTCAAAAAAAAATTTACATGCTAATTTTATGGCAAGTGAACTGAAAGCACTGACAGCATTCGGTCTAATCTCCATTGTCGACAGTGTTGAGAACTGTCAGCGCCATTTCAAGAAATATCAAAATATCGAAAAAAAAATCCTACCTACGTCGCTTGCAATTGTTATAAAAAATCACAAAAACTTTACTTTTAGGCTTTAGGTTGAACATTATGGGAGATGAGTTTCCGGCCGAGGACCCTTTCCAAAAAGAGGTGTCTACAGCAAAATGCTGCATAGCCGCCCTATTGTGACAAAATCACTTGAAAAAATTATTTTTTGTGCTTCACAGCTAGTACTATGAATCCCTTTTGACAAGATTCCGATCCACCTCTTTATCGCGTGTAAAAAAAGCCTGAAATATGCCTATTTTTCGTGTTCTACAGTGGTGTAACCCCTTAATGTAGGTAATCGTCCAGAGAGCTGGCAGTGAAGAGGTGTTAGATGTCTCTGCTCTGACGGTATTGCGCATGAGTTGGCGAACTGGCTCGTACTTTACGTGTTCGAACTGTCATTATCTGATCATAAGTACATCGTCTCCGATCATTTAAACTGCCCATAACAGCATAAGAGTCCCATATGGATTTTTGTCGAAAATGAGTTGACTGTTGGAATGTATTCTGTATCACCACTGAATCAATGCACAAATAAGATTACAAGCTTTGTTCAGAAAATATCGGAAAAAATACCAAAACATGGTTGTCTCTTCATAGCACTCAATAAAAATGTAAATATTGAACCGCGTTTTTCTCGGCTTGCTGTTTTTCAATATTGGACTCTTATGCTTTTATGGTCTCGCCAAATATCGTCGCATATCTTAATCCCATATCTACGAACTGGGACCTTTACGAAATGGACTTGGCGACTAGGTTTCATGGGTATCTTCCACCAATTGAACCTTCAAATGACTTGGATGAGGTCGTGAATAAAATAAACTCACTCATAGTAGCTGTATACCCAAAGGATTGTCTGCCTCGAGTTATGTGTGCTTCTAGAAGAACACCTTGATGGAATACCGAACTTGTTCAACTCAAAAGGTTATGTAGAAGAGCTTGGAATCGCATACGTTGGACCGGATCGAAGGCATTTAAGTTGACTCGCAAAGCATACAGAAATGCCCTTTGATCCTCTGAGCGAGGTGGTTGGAAAAGCCTTTGTACAAATGTCGAAAGTCCCAACGAGCCTAGTAGATTAAATAAGTTACGTTTGAAATCGAAAGACTGTTTGTTGTATTTGTAAGCTGGAGGGAATGGGATCATTCAGTGAAGTTAGAATCCCTGCTATGCTGCTTTCAACGTGACTTGAACTCAGCAAGCTGGCCTCCACCCATCCGGTTGTAGTCCAAAAAACTGTTTATTGCGACTCTCATACGCCTATCAATATTCTTGTTGATTCTTCATAAAAACCGTTCATGTTACGAAAAGTGCTTATCAGTATTAGAATGACCTTCCTATATTTCATCGAACAAACCATAATATATGATCAACTTTACCTACGAAAGTCCTTTTTTGGATTTCACGAAAAACTCAGAATAAAAATAAAAGTGTCTACGAATGATTCATCGTATGTGCGAAAAATTCGTAAATTTTAGGAATGTTTTCTATACTAAACCAATTCGCCCATATAGCCTTTGTAGAGCTGGTGGCCGACCAAATGTAGGGGAATGTCTTCGGTTGTCGGCACATTTTTGTTTAGGCTCACAAAATTACTTCAATTAACAATATATGGGAATAAGCATATCAATGGAAAGCTAGAGACCTTAGCCAAAAACTTATGAAAAAAATTAATTTATTCTGTCAACATGAAAAAATTTATTAACAATTTAGTAAAATGATAATTTTTACCATTTTGAAAAATGTGGTCGGTTGTCGGCATCCCAAGAAAATTTGCTAAAAATGGAAAAATGTGAATGAAAATCATCAAGATTCAAATGGAAAAGAAAATTTCTTCATTTCAACAACTGTCAAAGTCATTATGAACATCATTCTTCATCAGAAGTGTATGTGAAAAACTGGTGCGAATAAAACGCACTGCTAATGCACTAATGCATCGCATTCACTGCAACTGCGAGTTTTAGGCAGTCAATGTTTTACCAAAGCTTTACACAAATCACATAGAAGTCCATGGCACGTAGCCAAAAGGGGAGGGGTGCTACAGGGTAACCCCGCTATCCCACCAAATTTCCTGGTCGTGAAAATCTGATATATACACTGCTAGCGGTGAGACACGACCAGGTGGGCTTTCTTCATGTAAATGTAAAACGCTAATCGAGAAGTCGATTTCTCGGTTTTCAAGATGATGCCAAAAATCGACCTCTGGTATCTATTCGTGAAGCCCGTTCCAATGTATACCCATATTGATTAGGTTATTGGGAACTCAGCATTTTCCACAAAAAATGAGGTGCCGGCAACTGATTTTAGTAACCTTTTTGAAAACTGATAAATAAAATTCTGGCGAACACTTCGGTGATATTCAACGTTGAATCACAAAATAGAATAAATTCGAATCGTAAATATCAAATGCGCATACTTTTTCGATCGATTTACTTCTTTCTATAACACTAAGCAAAACATCAAAAAAACTTTTAAGTATAGTTTCACTTGTTCGAAAAATATATTCGTTGTAGAACAGAACATTCGAGTCGGTTTGCTTCAGCAATCAGCACAAAAAGATCGTACTAATATAACACACAAATAATATTTATCAGAATGTCCATGTCTGCTTTCTGTCAAAAGTTACGAAGGGGTGCCAACAACCGACCAGTGCTGGCAACCCCGAAATAAATAAAATAAATAATATATAATCTCATTGTACGTATATATGTATATAGAGTTATACTAGCTTTATATTCATGTTCAATGCTAATATAGAGCTTAATTGTATTCAATACGCTAAAATGGGATTCAAAGCAAAATTAGTGTGAATGTATAGCCAATATTGTGCAATTATTATTACTCCAGATAGCAGTCCATTATCAAATGATGATGACCATATAATTTGCAATTTTATTGTCTTATGTTCCATTATTCAGCTATTTTTTGACACTTTACCTCGGTTGTGTCAATCGTGTCAGCGTTTTAGCTGATGTATCACTGTTTTCCAATTCACTGTCACTGTACGTAATGGCGTTGGTGCTAAGACCAATACTTGTTTTATTTGTCTAAGCAGCGCAAAATACTTCTTCGTGATTCACCCTTGCTAGCAACAAATCATGATCTCTTCAGCAGTTTAATTTCCATTTTGCAATCAACCGCTTTATCACAAGACATTTGCGGTGCTTTTCATTTCTAGAATGTAGCAAAATAATAAACCAGCTACGGCCTCGATCCATAGTTAAGATGAAAAGTTTTCTTCCAGTACCTCCCTCCCAAATACACATAAACAGAAATTAACTAAATAAAACCAACGTTCAATAAAATAAAATTCTCCAAATCTGCCGCCGTGCCCGTTTGCTGTAATCTGTTTTATTCGCCAATTCGCAAAATTACTTCGGAAAATCGGTCCGCTTGACAGCCTCGAAATCTCGGTACAATAATTTTCAACCGCGAAGGCGCCACCGAATGGTACTCAGGAATTTTCGTTAACCCAACAAAACCGATTTGCATCGCTATGTAATAAAAAGTTTATGCATGTGTAATCAATCTTCTCTTACAAAGCCGCACCCCGAGCGACGAAAGTGGGCCATTGTTGACTGGGTATCTGTGTGTGTGTATGAGAAGAACAAGAAAGAACAGTTAGAGTTAGGTTGGTGAGGAAAAATTTTCCGCGTTTTTGTTGATGTCTGTGGATTTCAGCATTTTCGGCGGCTGCGTTTTCCACCTCCACACCTTCTGGCCCGGTTTTGCGTGTGGGCGCTGCTATTTTCGCCTGTGATATCGGATTTGATTCGATTTGGTCTCAAAGTGGTGGCTGTTGACTCATAGAATGAATTTTCAGTATCCGCCGCGACGACAGTAGGTAAATTGCGTTAGTATTCATGTTGCCTTGTCCCTTCGGTTGGGTTGGGTTCGCTTTGAATGAGCTCAATTTTTTTCATCGCATTCTGGGACACCGTAAACAGCAACCGCAGCACGAAATGACGAATACCGCAACGTAGAAATGTAACGCTCTCGCTACCTTTAACAAATTTTGGCAAAGGTTTTCCGGGGAAATCCGACAATGGCGTGTCATCAAGACGGCACTCATCATCAAAGGGTAAGCGCATGTGGTGCTGTGCCCAGGAGCACCGACGTTTTCATGGGTATTTTCGATTGAGATGTTTGTGTCATGCACGGTTGGGATGGATGATAGCATGTCGTTCTGGTTTACGGACACCGCACCGATAGCAAAGGTTGAAGAATGCCACAAATTCGATTTCGGGCTCGGGATGCTTCCCGATTGAGTTGGGCTCGGTTCGGTAGCCTTGAATTCTGTGGTTGTCTTTCTATGTCCTTCGTATGGTGTTTCAATGAACAATTCGAAGTATCATCTTCTTTTGTTGTTACTATATTGATAGCGATATCGTTGAGAGCAGACGCAGCACTCTTCGGATAATCAACAAGCGACCAAGGCCATAATTCAGGAGCCATTTACAGTAGACAGACTATCCAAGAGCCAATTGATTTCATTCATGCTTCTGGTAGTCTCATCTAAGCTGGTTTGCTTTTGTCGAATGTATGTAGTGGTGATTCAAAAACAGTGAATTTAAAATTACAATTTTTTAATAAAATTTTCAAATGGCGTAATCCACTTAATTCACGAATGTGAACCATGGTTAAGGGTAGAACAAGACAAAACCACAATAAATCTCTTAAAATGATAAGAAACAGAACGCTGCAATGTACCACTACGTAAGAGATGCATACATCCTGAAGTGAGTTTTTAATTTTCTTTGAAATAAATAAGCGATAGACCCGTCCGTGAAGCTCGCGTGGTTCGGAATCAAACATATGAATTGAAAAAAAACAGCGACTAAAATCGAACTTTTGAATTAACGCAACGCAAATTGAGAATCATTCGGCGCCATAGTATAGGGACCTCGGAGATACTACTTTTTAATTTAGTTCCATTTTTTCTATCGTCGTCCAAAACTTGATACACCTTCGTCAACTAGCCTTTGATTTGTGCTGGGTCTGAAGCCGTTGCAGTTTCGATTAAAACTGGTTTCATGTCATCCCAATGTAGAACCATAGGCTGAATTTGATACCAGACTGCAGAACGGGATCTGTGGTACCTTTTATGTTTTTGAATATCTTTGATGTTGTATTGATTGGTTTTAGCGTTATTTACATTTCATGCCAATCGATTTTTAAGATAACTACAACGGATGTGCTGCACGGTGTCTGGTAGAAAATATTTTTACAAAAAAATAGTATTGATCACTTTTTCAAAAGTTTTTCGAATAACTATCTTCAATTCAAGTAGATGTAACTGTTTGCATTTTTAAAACAAGTTCTGGCACCCATATATTTGAACTTTTCAAATTGTTGGGTATAATAATTCGTTTTACTACAAAAAATATTATTTTGTTTTTAAATTTTCATTCGTTGTTTTCGGGGTAACTTTGATCAGCAAAAGATGTGTATCGAAATGAGAGATAACGCTGTGTAAATTTCATATCAGCAGGCAATTCCATGTCCCAATATTATGATGTCTCGAAAGAAAACAAAATTGCCGAGAGAGATACAGCTGACTTTTATCGAACTTTTTCAGGAAAATTGTAGAAATTAAATAGTTAACACAAGAAATCTCGGATTCATTTTTAATTAATTATTGGACAAAAATATTTACGGTTTCTAAAAAAATGATCAGTTCAGTTGAAGCTGATTGATTTCATAAGGGATTGTTTGAAAAGATTGAAATGATGCTTGAAATTTGTTTAACTTTCAATTTGATTTTGTGTTCATTAAAGCTATATTAAATGACGAAATAATCTTTGCTGATATATGCTGAACATGTTAAGAATATGGTTTGTATTTTGTTTCTATGATTTTGGTAGAGAAAATTATCTTATAGCACGTTTCTGAAAAAAGTCTCATTTGTTAAAACTTACCCCGGTGACCAAAGATACCCCGCTTTACGGAATCGCTGGTGGACTAACTAATTCAAAACTCAGAACTCAGAAGATCAGAATTGAGAACTCAAGTCTTTCATTTAAGTATATCTTTGAAATGTTCTATCGAGTCTTAAACATTTATTTTTTAGCATTTTAATATTCAATTTTAAAGATAGTTTTTCAATAAATAGTTCTTAATAGAAATCTAAATTTCAGTAGGTTAAATTAGTGAATACACAGTATATCACGTGATGAAATTTGTATGACGCTTATAAGTGTGGATACGATATCTGTGCTAAGAAAAGTCTTACGCAAGTTTATGAAAATAGTATTTGCTTTGCCTTTTTTGCAGATTTTTGGATTTTTCAGTAGTAAAGAGTAGAATGGGGTCAAACAGGTATGGGGGTAGACTAGATATAGAGCATTGTTATTGCAGAGGTCGACTGTCAGTTCGGCTGTTACCGTGGATCAGCTGTATTAGCTACGGCGTCGTTCATTTTTTTTATTATTTTTCTCGCGTTGTCCCGCGAAAACGCATTGTCAGTACAGTATATTTAATCAAACTGAAAAAAAAATACGGTCATCAACATGAAACATGCGATTGGGGGTACGGAATAAACAACTTCAATTCCACACTCTGGTGACGACGAGAACACCAAAGAGGTCATTCGCAAGTGCAAAGCCTAGCGCTCTGCCGAAACAACATGTTTTTTCAACATTTCCTTTCGCGGTTTCATGGATTTTCACACCATATTTTCTTACCGCAATGACGTCAGTTTAATTTTTAAATATTCTGCAAATAAAAGTTGAACCAGTAATTTTCTAGGCGTGTACATTGTTTAATTTAGCCTCGAATATAGTGACCTATCGTACCCATAGATTTTAAAACATCGAAAAAAAGTACCTTTGCCTTATTTTAGCCAGACATAAAACCATTATTACCAAAACGTTGCCAGATATATAACCTTCCAACGAGTGCTTGTTCGTCAAAATCAATGCTAAAATAGCATCGGACGAACTCGTCAAAGAAAACTGACCTACTTGACCTCACTCTACCCTATCTATCAATTGTTTCGAAGAGTCAGAATGATTGGTACTAGAGGTACAAATATTCAAATTCATTGAATGAAAATTGATAATATTCAGCCGCATTCATTTTCAATATTCAGTGACGCAGCTGAAAACGTCAAACGAACAAACCGCCCATTCATCCATACAGATTTTCATTCGTCTTCGATTATTACTTAGTGTAATAATTCGAGCGTGCAGCAACGAATCAAACGCATCAAAGTACGCGCTGGCATAATGTTATCTATGATAATTGTTATTTTATATGCTTTACCAGCATTTGAAAACATTTGTCTAGATAATTAGTGAAATGAATATTACTTTTTGAATGATCTTTTTTGCCTTTCTTATATAGAAAGGTTATGCAATCACTCTGAAAAACGTTAACCTAATCCCGGCCCGGAGGGCCGAGTGTCATATCCCATTCGACTCAGTTCGTCGAGATCGGAAAAAGTCTGTATGTGTGTGTGTATGTGTGTATGTATGTGTGTGTGTGTATGTATGTATGTATGTGTCAAATAATGTCACTCATTTTTCTCAGAGATGGCTGGACCGATTTGCCCAAACTTAGTCTCAAATAAAAGGAGCAACCTTCCCATCGGCTGCTATTGAATTTTGGATCGATCGGAAGTCTGGTTCCGGAATTATGGGTTTCAGAGTGCGGCCACACAGAAATTTCTAATATAAACTATGGGAAAAATTAAAAATAGAATTTTTATTTTTGATGCTAAATGTGTTCAAGGTGCATGAAACGTCGAGATTTGATGCAAACTCGAAAAAAAATTGACGACGATTCACGTTTTTGGATTTTGAAACAGTTTTGCCTTTCTCATATAGAAAGGTTATGCAATCACTCTGAAAAATGTCAACCAAATTTTTTTTTTCGACTCGCATAAGGTTTCTGGATTTTAACAGGGGCGTAGTTGATGGTTTACGGAGAGGGGTTACACCCCCCCTATACTATTCACTCCCCTCCTTTAAAAATCTCCTTAAATCACCCCTCAGACCACCACCCCATCCAGCCCTCATACCCCTCATTTTCAACCCCATCATCTTTAAACCACCACTATATCACAAAGCATACCAATTAAAGCTGGGGAGTCGTTCGTTCATGGGACTTTCGCTCTCCTTACACACCCACCTCCGCATGACAAAATGAGTTAGCAAGCAGATAACATTGATCTAATGCTGATTAGGCTAATGGAGTATGATATTTTTTGTTTCAAGTGTTTCACCGTCGACACGTAGCTCATCAAGTTCGTGGCTGGCATGCCATTGTGTATAAGTGCAAAGTGTACTAAGAATGTAATGGACATTTCCACAATTATGTTGAACATAAAAAGCCTCCGTGCCATAGTTTAGAGAAATGAGAAAGGCACAATTGCATCGCTAGGTGGATTAAAACAGGTTTTTTCTATTCACCACGAGTCACATCA